>NC_141891.1:35884608-35916754 GCF_030686135.1 Camelina sativa
AGAGTTACTAGAATATTGCATAAAAGCTTCCTTATTACAAAAGCAACATACAATTGTTTGTAATTACTAGACTAACACCTTGTACCTATACTACCCCTGAAACTAGTGTTGAGAAAAAACGTAATTACGGCTAATGCCATTAGGAAAAAAAAAAACATTGGAAGTTGGGACTAAGTCTACCGATCCATTGATGGTAGATTTATACACGTGGGCTGATTAAAGGTGTACGTCAGATATTTTTGGTACACTTAGTTGTAGTCTTGGTACACTTATCGGTCACTGTAGATGGTAGACTTAGTTGTAGTGTTGGTACAGTTATCGGTGGACGTACATGAAATCGATTCGTTAGATTAAGTTGGTAGAGGAATTTCCCTTTGATGATAGACTTTTGTTTTAAGCGCGTGTAGCGGCAAACATAACAGGGTGGGAAGATATTTATGGTAGACTAATGGCATGTTGCGACAGATTTATGCGACAGCCTTCTCTCCTTACAGATATTTTTGGTATACTTTGTTTGTTTTTTGAAATAGTTTTCGTAGTGTTGTGGTAGGCTTCTTGTCCGTGGTAGATTTAGTAAGCAAGATTGACAGCTGTAAAGTCTTACCAGAATAACACGAATTTGTTTGAGCTGGCAAAGACAGTCGAGCGTTGCGATAGACTTATTGGAAGAAGATCTAAACACCTTTACTGTTCTTCCGATCTATGGTGTTCATGTAATAAAGTTTGTAGCAGATTCATCAATCGTGTTCTGTTTGTCTGCCGGAGCCAACGTCTTTATCCTACTCAGTTTCTTTAATCTTTGATCTCGGTTCATCCATGGAAGAGCAAGATATCGCATTGGCGTGTGGGAGGTGGAGGGTAGACAAAAAGCGCTGGTTGTTTGATGTTGATACTAGTAAAGGGTGCAGGATTATAGTTGCCGATAAAGAAACAAAGTTTGAAGACTTTACTGCTATGGTGTACGATGACTTTGGTTTCTGTGTAAGAACTTCCGCGATAAAGTTGAGTTATATGTTAGATAGATATAAAAAAAGCGGATGTTATATGCCACCGGTGATTGTTTCGAATGGTCGGCAGTTTCAAAACTTTCTCAAACAGCATAGGAGTGAACTCATCCGGCTATGCGTTGAGATCGAAGCTAAATCTGGTGAAACCTTGTTCGAGGAAGTTAAACAGAAAACCCCTGAACCAACACCCAAGACCCCTGAAGTCGTTGTAGATGATTTCGTAGGCGTGGCAGAGGAAATGGAGGAGAAAGATGATGAATACGAGAGTCGGAAGGAAGACGGTGAAGATAATGTAGGAAATGATTTAGATGAAGATGAAGCAGATGACGAGGACAACAGTAGATTTGATTACTGTGACGACAGCGATGGTGCAAGTTCAGGGGATGAAGACTATCTGCTGTACTCCAACTTCGCCCCAGATGAAGCAGAGGAATCATTGGACGACGGACCTGGGGGTGGGTCTTGTATAGAGGAAAATGTGTGTAACACAGAATCAAATAACCGTACCCGCAAGAATAACTCTGCAACTGATGCAATTGAGAAGGAGGTTCGCAAAATAGAAAACGGAGGTGGTGATATTGCTGTGGGGGATAAGTTTGATAGCAAAGAAACGTTGGTGGCAAGGTTGAGGGTGCTGAGTGTATTAGATAAATATGATTACAATGTTCGATATTCAACGCCCGTTTTGTTAATCGTTGAGTGTTGGGTAAAAGGTTGTAAATGGAGAATACGGGCTTCAACCATGGGTGATTCGCCGGTGTTTCATATTCGCAGATATTGTCGTGAACATACTTGCTCTGTTACGGAACGATATGGCCGTAGCCGTAATGCTAAACCACCAATCCTAGCTCAATTATACAAGGATTATGTTGGTGGTGTGGGAAGTTCTGTTGTGCCAAATCTTGTTGGGGAGGGGCTCAACCTACGATATGATGTACAGGTTGGCTACTGGAATACTTGAATATGTTTGTTTTTTGGTTGGCTCTGTGAGTGTACTTGTTTGTAGGGTGTACAAACAGATCGTAGCTTAAGTTTGTTGAGTTTGTCAGAAATTAGTTGATTCTATGGCCTGCACTGCACATATATATAATTCGATCTAGTTGATATTGTTTAGTGCTGATGTCTTTTACTGACCATTTTCATATAATAGCTTGGCTACTGGAAGGCACATCGTACACTTATAAAGGCGCGGGAGTATGTTAGGGGTACACCTGAAAGTGGATACGCTGAATTACCGGCATATTTATACAGGCTGAGGTCCTCTAATCCGGGGACCCTTACTAGACTGGTCGTTGATGCAGAAGACAGATTCAAGTATGTTTTCATTGCGATTGCTGGATGCATTAAGGGTTTCAGGTATATGCGGAAAGTTGTAGTTGTAGATGGAACCTTTTTGAAAGGTGAATTCAAAGGGACTCTTCTGATAGCGACAACACAAGATGGGAATTTTAATATTTTCCCTCTGGCGTATGCGGTTGTTGATACAGAGAACGACGTGTCGTGGGAATGGTTCTTTACTCAATTAAGTAGTGTCATTCCTGATGATGAAGAGCTTGCACTGATATCTGACCGGCATAAATCTATTGGTAAAGCTATCGCTAAAGTGTACCCCCTGGCAAGTCGAGGAATCTGCACTTATCATCTTCACAAGAATATTATCCTGAGATTTAGTGGGAGCGAAACATTCCGGCTGGTAAAAAAAGCAGCTGCAGCGTACCGTGTAGTTGATTTCGAAGAAATCTTCCAGCAAATTCAAGAAGCGAATCCGCAACTGCATGCTTACTTGGTTCGTGCAGATGTAACCAAGTGGAGCAGGGCGCACTTTCCTGGTGATAGGTACAACTTCACCACGAGCAACATTGCAGAATCGCTAAACAAAGTACTGAATCCTGCCAGAGCCTATCCCATTGTAGAGTTACTAGAAGCTGTTCGGAATATGTTGACACGTTGGTTTGCTACAAGGAGAAAACAAGCTGCCGCAATGCCAACTTTACTCACCAAAGGAGTGGAGAACCTGTTACAGGTGTGACATTCATTAACATATCCATCAATATATATGTTAACGATAGGCCTGAAAAATGTTAGTGGATAAGTTTTGTTGTTTTGGTTTTATGAACTTACGCTTTGATTTACTCATAGGCACGTATTGAACAGTCAAGGCGTCTAAAGGTTCAAGAAATTGATGAAGATCGATTTGAAGTAAGTGGTGGTAACTCAACGCATGTTGTCAATCTGAGGTATAAGAGGTGTTCATGTAGGCGTTTTGATCTAGAGAGGATGCCATGCGTACATGCTATCGCAGCCGCATATACGGCCAACGTATCAGTTATAAACCAGCACCATCCATACTTCCGCAGAGACAGCCTCTGCAGTGGGTATGCGGAGGCGATAATGCCGATAGATACATCCTGCATCGTTCCTACTGATATTACACCGTCCAGATGTAAACCGCCTTTTGTTAGGAATCCTCCAGGAAGGCCAAAGATGACGAGGAGGAAGTCTTTTGTCGAGGTTGCGTTGGAGACGAAGCGGCCTCGCAAACAGCATGCTTGTTCTCAGTGTCAACAGGTTGGCCACAACCGTACAATATGTCCAGCTAATACATAGTGCATGGGCGATAATAGACGTGGTATCTTTAATTGGCGTGAGGATAATACTCTTTTTTCGTAAGTGCCAACATAGCTTTTTGTAACATGTTTATGATGGCCCTTTTTAATTTCTAAGCCCACATTTTTGTTTAATTATAATTGTTGGAGAAATTGTTGCCGGCTGCCCTAAATGGGCCTATTACTCGTGTGGGCTTTTTAGAAATCTCAAGCAATCGGTTTTCTGTTTGAATAAGAAGCTTTTTAAAGCGAAATATATCTGTTTGTGGGCTTTATATGGTCCATTAGAGAGGACATAATGCGATGGTTGGATAGTGTTGACATGTTCACTTATCGTAGATAACTATTGTTATGTACGTACATATATTGCGGAGTACTAAATTTTATATTTTGTTGACAAAACATAACCATATATTATCCATAATCAGCGTAACATTGGGTTCACTCAAAAGTACAAACACACCGGGGAAAAAAAAGTTAATAAATTGCATAGATCTGTGCCGGTTCTTTAAATAAATATGGTACACTCCCTGAGTTCTCCCTTTCGCCCATATAGTTCCTTTATTCTCAAGGTACTGCATTCTCCCCTACGTGCTCCATTATATGTTCTATATAGTAACGTCCAGCGATTTCAGATCTGCGGTAAATATAGAAAGTGTATTAACGTATTTGATAGTTTCAACAAATACAATTAGGTCTTTTAGTAGGAAAACAAAGAGCTTACATCTCCTTGTGATGTTCCATTCCCTCGAAATCTGGTTTTATATAGAACAGCGAAGAGGCGGTTGTGTTGACGAGGCAAGGAGAACCTTCAGAACATTTACAAAATTAGTTGTATATGGTTTCACAAGGCTGGTTTCCTTATCTGATTTATCAAATCGAACATACCTTCGTAGCTTCCAACCTTCCAGAACCGCAAAATACAAAAGATAGGTTCGGATGTAAAAGTAAGATGACACCCGAGTGCTTCCCAAGCATTTATGAAGCGAGCAGCATAATCATCTAGGGCACGACACTTGAGGGTTTCATTCCTACGATTTTCTCAGGTTAATATTGAACGGGTATACGAAATAACTTTAAATGTAAATGTATTGAAAAGGTAGCACAAATCTCCTTTACCTCCCATTCAGTAGGGTGAGGACAACTTCATTGGCCGCATTTGCCCCCTCGAGTAATCTTCTGTCTTCCACCCCAACTACACACCCACAGACATCTGATTCGGGGTAGACACATACTTTAAATGTTACGACCTATGTATTTTGATATGAAATTGTCTACTAACCTATTTATTTAGTATGAGGCCTAAAAACTAGTGATAATCACAAATATACCAATTAGCAAACATTTTTTAACGTTGTTTCAACCGATTTGTGTAATTGAAAATTGAAGATAAGCGTACCGAATGATATGGGATGGGTAATTCTCCCTCGAGATATATCACCCAAATCTTCGAAACGGAAGTAGTGTTTTTGATTCACCTGTGAGAGCAGGCCCATCGTCGACTCATCAGTAAATTTGATTTGGTAAGGATGATGTGTATTCCGCTCCCTAAGTGTTGGCTGGATGACCTTGAAATTTCTAATTTTATACCAATCACCATCATAGATATACTTCCTCATTTTCTTATAGGTCCCTGGTAAAAACGCCACCTCGATTGTGTCACCCTACAAGTTGCATATCAATTGTGTATAAGACCACTGCGTTGGTTAACAACTTCGTGCAAATATTTTACATAGCAAAGTGGACTAACCCGTGTATCAGCAAGGAGCAGAACCCGCTTCCAAAAGAACTCAGTAACATACCACGAATTCAAGACCTTCGCTTGGATAATCCAATTCGTTTTTTCCTGGTCTAAGATCAGCGATGGCATCAACTCTAAACTCCATGGTTTTTTCTGATAAGATCCAGTTACTCGTGTCTACCCTGGGTTTGGAAAGGAGACAGGGTGATGCTATTTAAATAAAACAAAACGTCGCGACTCTTGGCTTTCTTTGTTTTTCTTCGGGTTTATATTTCAAATTTACTTTAATTCGTAGTTTACGTATTAAAAAACCATAAATTGCCGGTCCAGCAACATTGGAGGCCCAATGCGAAAAGAAATTGTATTGTTTACTTTTAAATTGTTTTTCTCAGTAAGGCCGATGTAATTTTTGAAATTTTTAAATGGGTTCTCAACTCAAACTCGAAAAATTGAGGCCTTCTGATGTGCGTTCGAATGGGCTTATTAAATTTGACCGAATGTTGTTTGAGTTCAAGAAATAAACAACAAGTCCATACCGAATGGGCTTATCAAAATTGAGGCCCGATACCTTGAAATCATAGGGATGTGAACACTTCCCGACTTCACCAACCGAATGCACAGTAGTAACAAAACTATACATTTCTCGTACCAAACGTAAGGACCCATGTACCCACACACACTTTGTTGTACATACACAATTGGCAGATATATCTATTGTGTATAGTTCTTTTGCAAGATAGAACAGTTACAAAAGGAAAGGAAACAACATCAAGTGGTACATGCTTACAAATAAGTAGAAGAGAAAACCATTGAAACAAAAGGCCGGATTCAGTCCGCGTAAAGCCTATGACGTAGATATTAGTACTGGGTTTATAACAGAAGGCATTTAGATGAAACGTTTAGGGCAAAACATCTAAAGAGATAATATAACTAAAGGATCTCGGATATAGATTTCGCCAACCACCAAAGGCCGCAATTGTTGCACACCATTTCATAGTCTCGATAGTTGAGAGAGTACAGACCATGCTCCAATAAACACAATTTAGCACATTCCAGAGAAGGGATCAAAGGGGCAATCGGATAGACGAATGTATCCTTGTACGTGTTTTGTCGCGCTATCTGATATCTACCCAGCAACATGAACAACTCCCTGCCCAAAATCCTTGTTTGAGTTGTATTTAGTTGGTAGTGGTATTCCAAAAACAGGTACAGATAAGGACCCCCGCCATGTCGAGGTTCCCATGTAACATAGAAAAAAATCCACATGCTAGTGTGGCATCATCTCTTGCGGGTACGTTACGACTTAGAAGTGCAATACCTCCCTCAATGTCGCTTTCCTCGGCAACAACCCGGAGACCTTCGTAATAGATTGCCTTTTCGTTCCCAGCGTCAAGGCATTTTTCGAAGATACGCCGGTGCATCCCTTCCTCTTTTATTCTACGATTTCGATGATGTAATTTTTGGAACCAAGAAGGATGGCAAGTAATGCTGGAGATGTTAGCATCCTTGAGAACTTGAGGCCTAAGCGCTGTTTTGACTCCTCGAGGTCCTGCCTTGACTATTGGAGCTAGGTAGTTCAAACCATCAACTGCGAGAAACCCGAAGATGATAATCAACATCTCATCTGGTAGATGAGGCATTTTTTGAGACGCAGACGCCATCTTGCTGTGATTTTTCAGTAGGAACTACAACTTGTACAGAAGGGTGTTTGAAGAACACAAAGTTCAGGTTGCACTCGGTGGGTCTGGTAATTATAATTTATAGAACGCTAACGAGATACGTATTTAAGCTAACACCCTACCCGTTTATTGTTGTAATGCGCCGAGACAAACGTCACTTACTACTGTTTAGGGTAAAACTCGCTGAGATATAAATCACATCACGCTGAGATAACACGACTTGGGGGGTAGGAGTTGTCACTTCTTTCAACCTACTGCTGTCATGTCTACCCTAAGTAGAGCCTAGCGGAATTTAAGAGAAATAATTGTCTAAGTAATGTATAACGCATTTGACATCCGTTATTATGGTGGCGCCACGTATATACTAATACGAAATAGAAGAATCTGCGTCAGCGGATATATTTATAATTAATTTGCATAAAGGGGGTTTTGCTCACCCAAACAATAATTGCATAAAGGGAGATAATGCCTGAACTATTCCTTCCCAGACTACGAACACGCAAATTGCAAATTCTAATACGTACAAGGCCTTAAAGTATATACTATTGTACGTACATTAAACGTACACTGAAATTATAAACGTTGTTATTACACTAATATCTTTCAGGTTGTGTACGTCTTAGTATTATATATAAGTGGTTTTGCAATGGGTAGGTACGAGTTTTAGGCACCCAACCTCTTAGTTTTCGTAAACAACATATTAAGTAGCGATAGATTCCGCGTTCTTATGAAGGATACAACCTACGTGTTACATGAACCAAAATGGTACTACAACAGGGAGACATTGTAAACGGATTTAGTTGCCGTAGAAGGATTCTAGAAGATATAAGAACTGCGTTGAAAACAGGATATTCGTTACATATTACGTTTAGGGCGAAACATATTATGAGAAAAGTAACTACAGGATCTCGGACATAGATTTCGCCAACCACCAGAGGCCGCAATATCTGCATCCAATGTCTTCCACCTCTTCATACCATTTGTTTTTGAAACCATGCTTCAATAAACACAATCGACCACATTCCGGAGAAGGGATAAAGGGAGCAATAGGATAGACAAATGTGTTCCTGTATGTGTCTACTTGCGCCGTCTGATATCTACACAGCAACCGGAACACCCCCTTGGCCAGAAACCTTGCTCGTTCCGATTTAAGTGGGTAGTGATGTGAATCAAACAGTTGAAGAAAATGTTGTGCCATCTCGCAGTTCCCATCTAACATAGAAAAAAACCCACAAGCGAGTGTCGCTAAAGGTTCCGCGGGAACGTTACGAGTTAGGAGTGCGATACCTTGCTTAATGTCTTCCACCTCGGCAACAACCCGGAAACCTTCGAAAAAAATTGCCTGTTTGTTGCCAGCATCTAGGCATTTCTTGAAGATACGCCTGTGGATCCCTTCATTTTGGACTCTACCATTTGGGTGATGTGGTGCTTGAATCCTCGTCGGATCCCAGCATAAGCTGAAGATGTTAGCAACCTTTAAAACTTGGGGAGAGAGCGCCGTTTCTACACCTCGATGACCTGCCTTCACTACTGGAGCGAGGTACTCCAAACCATCAACTGCGAGAAAGCCGAGGATTTTAATCAATATTTCATCGGGTATATCAGGCATTTTTCGAGTTCCAGTCGTCATTTTCACTTGAATTTTCTAAAACAATGTTTCGTATGTGTTGCAACTTGTGGAGGGTACTCTAAATAAAGAGAAAGTTGTAGTTGGGAGTTGCAGGGTTTTTAATAATTATATATAGAATGCTAACCAGAAACATATTTAATTCACATTGTGGTCGTTACGTACAACTGTGACCAGATTTCGTAACTTAGTATTTATCACAAACACATCATATTGAACGTCCTCATCAAGACACATCGATGAGATATAAGTCACATCCCTCTACTTACTTGTTAAACACTCTTCTACGTCTTCCCATATAAGACATTTGCGGGTATCAGTTGTCACATCGCAGTTGCCAACAGGTGTCATGTCTGACAATAGACGTTAAGCTGAGCGGGTAGTGAATAATCGAGATTGAGATAGTAGATTATAGTAGTAGACTTCAAACCCGTAATATGGTTATGACACGTGTATACTAATAGGGGATGTGGGGGATCATATATTGTTATGATGTAAAGAGGCCTAATATATTAACGGCCCATTAAGATTCTCAAAACGACACTCCATCTATATTGTTAGTGGATGTTTATAAACTCTTAATAATTAGTGGTTTGATGTTACCTCGCCATATTTGCTTAAGTTATAAACTTTTGTACGTACACTAAACGTACTTACTCTTGAACGTACACAGAAATTTAAAACTTTGTTATTACACTAACATCTTTCAGGTTGTTAACGTCTTACTATCCTATTTAAGTGATCTTGCAAAGTGAAGGTACGAGTTATATAGTTTTATATTCATAAATCATCTCCGATGGTCACATTTAGGCACCCAACCTCTTAGCTTTCGTAAACAACATATTAAGTACCGATAGATTCCGCGTTCTTATAAAAATGATAGGCCGTAGAAGGATTCTAGAAGATATAAGAACTGCGTTGACAACAGGATATTCGTTAGATATTACTTTTACGGCGAAACATATTATGAAAAAAAATTACTACAGGATCTCGGACATAGCATTCAACAACCACCAGAGGCCGCAATTTGTGCAGACAATGTCATAATCTTGATAGTTGAGAGAGTAGAAACCATGCTCCAATAAACACGATAATCCACATTCACGAGAAGGGATAAAGGGAGCAATAGGATAGACGAATTTGCCCCTGTATGTGTCTACACGCGCCGTCTGATATCTACACAGCAACCGGAACACCCCCTTGGCCAGAAACCTTGCTCGTTCCGATTTAAGTGGGTAGTGATGTGAATCAAACAGTTGAAGAAAATGTCTAGCCATCTCGCAGTTCCCATCTAACATAGAAAAAAACCCACAAGCGAGTGTCGCTATAGATTCCGCGGGAACGATACGTGTTAGAAGTGCGATACCTTCCTTAATGTCTTCCACCTCGGCAACAACCCGGAAACCTTCGAAAAAAATTGCACGTTTGTTGCCAGCATCTAGGCATTTCTCGAAGATACGCCTGTGGATCCCTTCATTTTGGACTCTACCATTTGGGTGATGTGGTGCTTGAATCCTCGTCGGATCCCAGCATAAGCTGAAGATGTTAGCAACCTTTAAAACTTGGGGAGAGAGCGCCGTTTCTACACCTCGATGACCTGCCTTCACTACTGGAGCGAGGTACTCCAAACCATCAACTGCGAGAAAGCCGAGGATTTTAATCAATATTTCATCGGGTATATCAGGCAATTTTCGAGTTCCAGTCGTCATTTTCACTTGAATTTTCTAAAACAATGTTTCGTATGTGTTGCAACTTGTGGAGGGTACTGTAAATAAAGGGAGAGTTGTAGTTGGGAGTTGCAGGGTTTTTAATAATTATGGCAATGAATGGCGACATGCATAAGTGCCCTTTTAAGTTTTTTTTTTTTTAAATCCGCGTTATGCATAATTTGATTTTTCTTTTTTGTTTAATACTAATACAAGTTACTAGAACGCACATAATTCGACATAGAGAGAGGTCAAACTATAGCCTAAATACGAACCATGTGTGAATATATTATTTGTTCACACCCTTAGTTCACACTGTGACCAGATTTCGTAACTTAGTAATGATTACAAACACATCATGTTAAACCTACTCATCAAGACACATCGATGAGATATAAGTCACATCCCTTAAACAACTCTTCTACGTCTTCCCATATAAGACTTTTGCCGGTATCAGTTGTCACATCGCAGTTGCCAACTGGTGTCATGTCTGACAATAGACGTTAAGCTGAGCGGGTAGTGAACAATCGAGATTGAGATAGTAGATTATAGTAGTAGACTTCAAACCCGTAATATGGTTATGACACGTGTATACTAATAGGGGATGTGGGGGATCATATATTGTTATGATGTAAAGAGGCCTAAAATATTAACGGCCCATTAAGATTCTCAAAACGACACTCCATCTATTTTGTTAGTGGATGTTTTAAAATCTTAATAATTAGTGGTTTGATGTCACCTCGCCATCTTGTCACGCAGTTATATCAAGTATCATTTATATCCATACCAAATACTTCCCCAACCATATCAAACGATTGTATTATAAAATCGTTTGCATTACAATGTGCACATAATACTTTCACTACAAATATGACCAACCCAAATCTTCCTGACGATCTGTTGGCGCGAATAGCTAAACTAATGGCAGCAAAACACTGGTGGTACATGCAGTCACTCCTACGTTCGGGAAATAGTTTACCGTCGCGACGTCTTGAAAGAGGCAAACATCTTCAACATGTGCAGTGACCCCGATGATATCATGTTTGGTGGTCGACACCGGAAGTTTTTGAAAGGTGCCTTGATGCGGATAATCCAACGGCCATATATTATGAAGGCCTTCGTCTTGCAACAAAAGGTGGGGACATTGAAGGGGCCGTAAATTTACTCCTGCGTAACGTACCAACACATGCCGACGCTACTCTTGCGTCTGCCATGTTGTGCATCTGTAAAGGGTCCGGAGTCCAGGCGGGTCATTTGCTTCAGCTGTTTTCTATAAAACACTACCCACTTGACTCCGAAGAGGTTGGAGATATGTGTGAAGAACTCATCACTGAGCTTATTCACTATGGAGCATCACACAATACAACTTATGGTGTGTTTTTTGACTACCCTGATGATGGGGAAATAACAACTCCTAAGTGCGCACTAAAATGCGCGCTCTCAATGAGGAAGGAAGACGTACTCAATATGGTGGGCCCTTACAAGCATCGTTGCAGGAAATGCACCATCTGGTGGTGCGCTCGCCGAATTAGTCAAATGCTTTGGTAGTTTTATAACGAAACATGTTTGCATTTCCTCGTTCCCGTGTACACCTTATCTCCTATCAATTCTAATTTTAATATTAAACGAAGTATTTTGTCAGCGATGCACCTTTGCAGAATAAGTCAAGCTAATAAAGGTAACCACGAACTTTGTTAGATGTGATAACTGGCTATTAGTTTTAGTAAAACTAATTGTTTATCGAATATCTTATTCTGTACGATACATGGCTAAGACCTACATCAACAGTTACATGCACGTGTAGCTCGAATTGAATATTACCCTTTTATACTTAAAATTGAAACCACTATATCTAATATATAATATAGGGAAATTAACAATATGTTAGTATCTAATAGTAGTCGTATTTAATGCAATGACATGTTGCTATTTTTAATGCAATGGCCAACAGATTTGACGTCCATATAAATGAATTTTACTTATATCAGTGATGTAATTTTACTTATATACGTACACGGGTACCAAAGAACCAACATAGCTTGTTGGCTACTTTTGGCGTGTCTAATAACACATAATTGAATCATTACATTTTTATATAAATATATTCCTATACAATCAGTACATTTTACTGTTAAATACCACCGAGTTAATTACCTGTTATAGTAAAAATAAAATTACCACTGTTCTCACTATATATAGATGTGTGTACGTAATAAGATGTTTTATTCCCTACACACAGCAAATACCATCCACAGCCCATATCGTCTCCAACAAAAAACAAAAAAAAACAAAAAAAACAAAAAAAAAACAATGAACACCCCTCCGAACGAGATATTCCTGCCCATCAAGCTGCCAAACCCTACAAGCCTCCTTGTCAATTTTATTCCCGTATCTGTCACTCCTATCCCCGTATTGGTCGAGGCGCTGAACACTGTCGACCTCCAAACTGTTCAACTTCGTCCGTTCATCACGTGGCCACAGTTCATCACTATGGAGTCTAAGTTCAGGCCCTACTTTGAGCTTCTCCTATACAGGGGCCACATCGTAGCGAACTATCTTGAGGGCGTCAGGCTAGCTTCAAACTCCCCCACCTTTGCTGAAGGTATGGCAAAGCTACGCTATTTTGCACCAACGGATCCGTATGCGAATTTTGCTTATGTGCTGTTCGCAACGTTGACCGGCCAAGTGACGGAGGCCGAGGCGTTTGGCAATATTTTCTGGTTCATGGTCCCTCACATGTACACCGCCGTTGAAGTCGCTGGCCTGGTTATGTACCATGTTGCGAACCTCCATCTCGGTGGTCCCCTTTTTGAAGTGAGATCGTCGCCTTCTCTTTTCCACCACCGTAGGTGTACTTGCAGTAGCTACCTCACCGGGTGTAAGTCCTGTTTTTTCTACTGGTATGCACAGGAGTTGCGCCCGTTCTTTTAAGATCCTCTTTTCATGTTTTTATTTTTTTGCGGATTAACCTTAGTGACGACGTTTTCAACTAGGTTAATGTATAAATATTATGTACTTGATGGTTGTTTTTTTCTTTTTGGGACCTCGAACCGTTATCCGGTGTATGCCGGATTTTATTTTATAATCAACGTATGTAATCAACGTACGTCTTGTTTTATTTAATAACATACCCTACAAATTATCGATGTACGTACCACCGCTCATATAAGTTCACATGTACGTACCAGACGTATACAACAGCACATTAAAACAAAAAAAAACAAAAAAACTTGAAAGAGCAGCCATTGGAGATTATAGAACTAAAGGATCTCACATATAGATTTCGCCAACCACCAAAGTCCGCAATTAGTACACAAGATGTCGTAATCTCGAAAGTTTATAGAGAAGAAACCGGATTTGATACAACAAATGGCGGCACAGTCCGCTTTAGGGATGAGGTGAGTAGATGGATAGACGAATGTATCCTTGTACGTGTTTTGAATTGCCACCTGGTATGTAAACAACAGGCGAAACACATACTTGCCTACAAATCTGACCCCATGCGATTTTAGAGGAAAGTGATGTGCATCAAATAAGTGAAGAAAATGAACCGCCATCTGTTCGCTTCCATATAAAATAGAAAAGATACCACATGCCAGTGTTGCCTCAGCGTCTGCGGGAACGTTACGAGATAGAACAGAAATGCCTCGCTTGATGTCTCTCTCCTCCGCAACAAGCCGGAGGCCCTCGTAGTAGATTGCAACTTGGTTTCCAGCTTTGAAGCATTTTTTGAATATACGCCTATGAATCCCTTTATCTTGAGGGCCACCATTTGGGTTGTCTGACGTTTGGATCAATAACGGAGCCCAACAGATGTTGTAGATGTTTGCATCCTTTAGAACATAGGGGTCGAGCACCGTCTTCAGTCCTCGCCGACCCGACTTCAAAATTGGAGCAAGGTGCGACACCCCATCTACTGCGAGAAGCCTAAAGATTTCGAGTAAAATATCATCAGGGAGATATGGGAGCTTATTGTGTGCTTTCGGCATTTTTTATTTTTTTTTCAGATTTTGTTATCGGAGCTATTATATATGCTTCAACAATAACGGAGGTAGGTTGTTAAATTTGTATATATACTGTACAATATAATTACTCTGCGTGTCCTTTTAGCACAATGCGTCTTGAAGAATAAAGTTACACGGAGTAATTAGTTGGGAAAAGGTGTACGTAATGCTTACGCAACATCATACTGGTTCACACGATAAAGGTATTTCTCTCGTCGTCTCGGTTACCAAAAATATATACTGTACTCGTTGGGCAAAGTTTATAATTATTACTTGCTTAAAAAGTGATCAGTAAACAGTATGATGAGATAATAGTCATTTCAAAATATAAGTAAGAATGATTTTACAGAAAAGAAGATGTCAAATCCCTGCATGTACTTGTCGCATTTAATGCTATAGCTATTGGCTGTTCCGGACGTCAAATTGGAAAGTAGTGTAGTTCGTATATAATTTGTCTCAAATCCGGTTTGTAAAAAAAGACACGTTTCCGTACAAGCATATTTTACAAATAATATTACACGAGTTCTCTAACTTTATAAATCAAATATGTGGCTGTTCAAGATAGATATTATTTTTAACTGCACCTTATTTGTCTTTTTGTGGTTAATGCATGAGAAAGACATGCATAAATTGTATACCTTTTTATTATGCTCTTCACCCTTAATCTAGAAAAGCTAAATATATGATCTACCTTTACTCTGCTTGTAAATCTCAAACCGCTAATAACCGAATATTATTTAAAACAAGCCCGATTAAACCATCTCTTCAAGTGTTTATCACAATTATGGTACAGGGTTTCGAATTGAGGGAAACATAATTTTGGTCTATCGATGCTTGTTAATATTTTTGAGTTAAATGGTTAAGGTGTGGGCTTAGCGATATCCTCAGACGTTTTGGTCGGGATCTCGTTATTAATTTATGATTCCCGGTTATTTGTTAGTCTTGTAAATATACAAACTATACATATGTACGTATACTACATTGGGAAGGTACGTACATTTAGGGTCTTATTAAACGGACACCATGTAAAGTTGAACGGCCGCGCCGTTTCGAGATTTCGCTCTCCGTAAATATTTAAATTGCTCTCAACCTTCGTCAATTCCTAACACAGTTTAAAGTAAGAGGTATCCAAAATCTGAGATCACCATGAGCCTCAGAACCAATCGTATTGCTGAACTGGACCGCGAGAGAAGGAATGGTGTTGGTGTATCCACGCCAAAGTGTTGAACGCTTGGTCGATTCACGAATGCTTTATAAAACGAGTTCTCCTCCTTGTGGACGAAGAGGTTAGTTGAACAAGTCTTTCTTATTTCGCTAAATCCAACAGTTTTTTGATGTATAACAATTTATCTGTTATGAAGGGTTCCACAATCGAAGTGGCGTTTCTACAGGGTGAATACCCAAATATCCCGCCAAAACCCTGTAATCGGTTCCTGGTACGATATTCGAGAGTTTAAATTAATCAATCCAACTCTCAAGGAGAGAAATACTCATCACCCATACCAAATCAAGTTTACGCATGAGTCAACCATGGATGTGATCCAACCTTTGAATCACAAAAATTACTTCCGCTTCGAGGATATCGATGATATAACTCGTGGCAGAGTTACTCATCCCGTTTCTTTCGGTATGTTTTATCTATAATTTCTTTAATATGTATATATTAATGTTCGTGGAATTATTAACTTGCGATGGTTGCTGAGATTCATTTAGTGGTCGTTTGGTCAGTTGAGGACGTTACTTTTAAGTGTATCATTTGTAAAAGTACAAAATAAACGTTACATCCACATTTTATTTTCCCCCCATTAGATGTTTGTGGGTGCATCGTAAATGTGGACGTCATAAGAAGACGTTTCGATGGCAGGTGTATTGAAGTTGTCTTCACTCTCCTGAATGGCAGGTTAAGTACCTATTATGCTATACACATAGTAATATACATATATATATTTGAATTTCATAGGTTTAAATGTGAAAGCAACTGAGCGTTAATGCAGGAATGAAAGTGTCAAATGCCGTCTCACAGACTTCTATGCCCATCAATTCCTCTCTGATTGGGAATCAAAGGGATGTCATGTTCTCCACAAATCCGAGCCAGTGTTTTGTGTCTTCCGGTTCTTTAAGGTTGGGAGTTATGAAGGTACGTCAGATGAAATTGATATTATGATAGAAGCAAGTACATGTAATTTGTCTAGCAACTCAATTACGTAATTGTGTGTAGGCGTACCATGTCTTGTACACACCGAAGCGTCTTCTAAATTCTTCATTCGAGCAGATTTCGAAGGACTTGGACATCACAAGGAGATGTAAGTTGATATTATATTAATAATTGGTATGAAAGCGTATGTGTTCTTCTCTGTTTTAGAGTCTCACATGTACATTTAATTTTTTAAACTTATAGAAGTGAGTTTGCTGCACAACACTACATTAACAATGTGATGGGACACGATGGGACAACAATTGAAAACAATTGCCCAGGAAGGAGAAAGCTCCGGAACCCATACAGAATCTGCACGGACGTTCGTCAGACTGTCCGCGGAATGAGGAATGAAAAACTAACGAGAAAAAGAAATCAAATGTTGTTTTCTATTTCAAATATTGGTGTAATCATCGTAGCGAATACGTACAATGGTTTTATTATTAAAACGTACTCTATCCTATTTATTCAATATTCGAATAATTGTTGAAATTGAGATAGAAAATAATAGGGAGAGTTTTATTAAAATTGTTATTATTAGTAGCTATTTTATTAATAGGGAGTAGTAAATGTTTATTTCTTTTTGGACATTAAATAAAGTAAAAGAAATGACTGAATGCTTTGTATTGTCTTATCAGAAAGATAATTTATTCCCCACACCATAGTTGATGTACGTTGGAAGTCATAATATATTGTGATAGTCGTCTACGTACTTAGAAGCTTAAATAATCGTACAATCAATACTAGTGAATAGCAACCCTCTGGATTGATCTACTTGAGAGGAAGTGATGATAATTACGTAACTGGATACACATCAAATAAACATAATGATGAGAAAACTATCATATCTAAAGCAACAATAAATACGACTCTTTTCGAAGTTGTCACATCAGAGAACCTACAAATGTCATAGTCTAGGCTTAGGGTTAGCTGATGGTTGAGTTACAGCCGATATTTAACGAATACGAATATAATGAATTTGAAATCCGATAACACGAAAGTGACACGTGGTTCGCACTACTTATTTGTTTTAGTAATTATAATCGAGTAGGCGTGCATGAGAGCTCATAAACCTAAAATCAGTGCCGTGCCAAGGTCAATAGAAACTTAAGGCAGATAATAAAGTGTAGCTTCGCACATTCCAACTTTGAGAGAAAATTTTATCTTATTTTAGTATAAAAAATGAAATATTGTTCATTTTCATAACAAATTGCAAAATTTAGTTGCTTACCTGCAAAGGAAAATAAACAAATATTGGGTTCCTTCGTAATTAAGTTTTTAACAATAGGGTAATTTAAAAACGACGTCATATAGAAACTAGTATAAATTCCCAGGATTTTCGCCTAACTCCCCCACCACCTCTCACATCGTAGGTTTTATTAGCGGCAGTTTCCGTCTATTTGGTTCTGCACATACTGCACATATTGCTATTAACTCCCAAAAAATGGCGACTTCTAGCCGTAAGAAGATTGATCTGCCAGACGAGATCTTGATAAAAATAGCCAAGCATCTCGTAGTTGATGGGTTATGGCGAGCACGCCCATTATTTACGGCTGGTCGGCGAGGAGTGGATACGGTGCTTGCACGAGAAGTTCTGAAGGTTGCCAGCATCTACCAAATCTGTGAACATCCTTCTTCATTCCAAACGACAAGGAAGCCAAATGGTGAACTTCAGGAAGAAGGGATTCACAGGCGTATTTTCGAAAGATGCTTGGACGCAGGGAACACAATAGCAATGTACAACGAGGGGCTACGGATCGTTGCCGAGGAGCAAGACATTGAGCGCGGTATCGCACTATTAAAAAAGAACGTTCCCGAAGATGCCGAGTCCACTCTCGCATGTGGAATTTTCTCTATGTTATATGGGGACGAGCAGATGGCGGTTCGTTTTCTTCACCAATTTGATGCACATCACTATCCACTCGAATCAGAGGGAGTACGGCTTATCGGGGAAGATCTGTTCCAACGGTTGAGTATGTTTAAGACGGCGCGTAAAAACACGTACAAAGATTCTTTTGTATATCCCTCCAGTTCGTTGATCCCTTCCCCGGACTGTGCCACGACTAGTTGTTTGAGATGGGGCAGGTTATCGACCGACACAAGTTATTATGACATCATCTGTGTAAATTGCGGAGTGTGGTGGGTGGGCAAATCTATATGTGAAATCCTCTAGGTGTATCGTCGGTTCCCTTCTGTGTTGCGTTTCTCCTCGCCACGTATGTTTCATTAGATAATTAAAATTACTATGTAATGAAGATGTTAATTAACGTGTATGCCGATATCTGTCGTTTTGCTCGTTTTGCTCCTTTTGTTCCAAAAATGTGTACTAGATGTCGTACTGCTCCTTATATTAACAAAAAAGTTGTAAAATGGCAATTTCCTAGCTTCGAACCATCCATATAGACGACGTGTACTTAGTTTCACCGGGTAAACACACAAAACTATCAACAGTGCCCGGCCCAACCAGTTTTGCCCATTAACAAACAGTAGGAAAAAAAAGTTCCTTATACAACTTTACAAGGGCTCGAACTCGTGACACTGAAGGACAATGAAGTCCAATCCTACCACTGTACCACCGCACCTTTTATGATATTGATTCCCCTAAAATCACTAATATAATATGTATCATAAAGCCCTTGATTTACGGGCTTTATTAAAGGACCGGCACTGTATCAAGCTTACGACGCCGTTCGCAACTATTGGAAAACGACACAACTTGGAAAAGTTCATGTTGTTTTTCAATACAAAAAACGACACAATACAGAAAGTTCTATAAAAGGCCAACCGAATATAATAGATATATTATAAGATTCAGGGAAATTAGGGTTCATTGAACTGATTTGGGGGAAACAGAGAGAGCCGCTTTGTAGATGTTGGATTAGATTTTGAGAGTTGGATATTCGGATAATAATTTAAAGTTCCTCTTTTATTTATTTTCACTCTTTCAATTACGTTATCAGTTTCGTTCTTAATGTCTTCTTTGCCAAACACGAGTCCAGTCGAGTATGACGATGCGGAGTATGGGATCCCGGCTGTTTGTTACTGTGGTGAAACGCCAAACCTACAACCTTCTTTTACAAGGACAAACCCAGGGAGGCTTCACTACACTTGTAGAAATAGAGAGGTAAGTGATTTACAGTTTCGCCGAAGTTGATTAAAGATCAGATTTATTTGCATAACTTAACTTTCGTGTAAAAAATTATTTTTAAATTAATGCAGGATGGGGACTATCACATTTTTAAATGGTGGGATGAAGCTATGATGGAGGAACTGGAAACAGTGAAGGAAAATTTTCTAAAGTTAAGTACTTTGAATTTGCGTGAAACGCTTCAGGCACAAAAAGAGGACATTGCTAACATCTAAATATGCACAAGGAAAATCAGATGGAGTTGGAAAGGATGAAGACGTTGATTGCGTACAAGAGTGATGGATTAATTATGAAATTAAAACTGACCAATGTGTTTGTTGCGACTTTGTTTATACTAGCAACAATGACCTATTTCTTAATGTAGTTTTGTCGTTTTATTAGAGTAGTATTTTGGGTTGTGGGTTAATTGTTTGAAATCAAGTTATAAACGTTATATTTGGTTTAGTGACATATTTTGTCGTCTAAAAAAAAAAAAACTGTTTGGAACCTTGTCGTGTTAATATTATCGACCAAACCCTTCCAATTAATCATAAACATTTGTACACGTTTGTACACATACGTCTAACATTAAAGGTTGGCAGTATTAGGAACATGCTAACCAAATTAAAATAAATATATATAATTAACCATGCGTATTACACAAAAACATTTTACATCAAAATATTCCTATCCACGTTAGATAGATTGTTTGGATGTAGGTAATAAAGATAATATAAAGAGTTCAGCAATGTGGTTTAGAAGTTTATAATGTAACCAACATTGACAAATGGAAACATAGGCTACGAATCGTCTTGACTCGGCTCGCGCTGGTCGAAGTATTCCAACCGGAGTTTGAAATCTCTAACCTCAGGGAAGGGTGGTTCAAATATCACTTTAGAAACACCCGGTTGACTAACCACTTCCATCCCTCCTGCGGTGTGGAAAAATAAGGAAAAAGGGTAACCAAAATTAGTTTTATGCAGTAATCTTATAATTAAAAGGTGAATTGTTTTAAATACGTTTGCCTAATCAGTACCTCCATCCTTAAACTTGGGCCTCTAGAATCGCAAGACTACAACTGGTTTGCCTCCGCATAGCCAAAAATTGCGGACGAAATCATCGACCATCTCATCATACGCCACACATTGCAAGTGATGACCCCTACACACAGAGACACCTTACGTTAATATCCCGATATATCTTTAAAGTGTGTGAAAGCTAATAATCGCAAAAACGACTCACTCAAGATTCGTCAATGAAAACCGTATCAACCGGGTTCTCTCGGCAAAACGTGGAGCAGTTGGATCGTCCACCAATATTCTTCGTTCGACGTCAGTAACTTGCCCCATCGTGTCTATGGTGTCATGTCATTAGAATTATGGTACTGGATATGATATTACAAACCGGAACAACACAATGCAACGTTACCTAAGCAGCAGTTCTGGGTCCAACGAGGCCATCGTTCGTAAATTTGGTCGAAGGGGACGTAATCGATGTAGTGATTGGTCGACAAGCAACGAATGTTGTCCACAACCATGTCAGCAGCGAATTTGATCCGGTAGTTGGAAGCCACGACCTTCACAGCGGATGTGTCGTCAGTGACGACGAAATTAGAGAAGGTTTTCCACAAACCCTCCTCAATCTCCGCACAGAACTGGGGCAACAGGTCCTCGCTGATTGTTGCCTGCATCTTATCTCCCTACGGTGGGGGAAAACAGTTCAACCATAATGTACATGTATCATTTAATATTAAGTGCATATAATATGATGATGAGACGAGTCACTTACGAAAACATCCGAAACAACCATTTCAAAGGTGACGATGTTCGCTTCTCTCTTTCTCCACTTGCGGATGATCTTAACAGAAACCTTCCAATCAGATCGCCACGTCTGGAGATCGGATAGCCTGTCGAAATGCACCATGACTTTGTTGCACTTATGTTTACTTAGCGATGTGATATTTTTGTTTTTGAGAGACGAATACATAGTTCACTGGGTGTGAATTTGTCTTCTTATATAAGCAGCGAACAAACACAAACGGATGTATCATATTGTGGTTTTTCAAACGTCATGACTGCAATCCAGACAGATACATAGCATTTAGATAATTAACACGTGTAACAGCCGGTTAAGCGAAGACGATACATCGCATGCACCACTTAATTATGACCCTATAGTCGACGTTATATATAGCCGGAAAATATATTGGTTCATTTAACAAACCAACTCAATGTAAAACTTTATAAAACATCAAGGAATAGATCTCATCTGGTATAAACTCACAGATAAAGGCTGATATATAGTGCAAATGAACCAATAACGTTGAAGAACTGTATATTATGAATAAAAATAATTAAAGACAAGCTCAGCCATTGCACTGTGTATAAATAAAAAATTATTTTTAAATAGTTTAGTAGTAGAGGCAAAATCTTCTTTATTGCTAATAGACGGAAAACTCACACCTCAGCTGCGACGGCGGAATCTTCTGTCCGATAGGGTTGTTTTACCTCCCAATTTCTTGAATCAAGGTGTTTAGATTTGGGATAAGTACTACAAAAACGACACTCCCTACAAGTCGGCGACGGAACATTTAAGGCAGAAGAGATTACAGAGGTCGGGTGAAATCAGAAAAAGGCGAGTAGTTTTGATCCCTCTATCATCACCGGTTTTGAATCAGAAGGTAAGTGTTTGTCTTCACTTCCTACTTTAAATTGGAAGAGGGATTGTTCCCCCAAATTCTATATTACGTTGGAAGAGTATATAGCAATTACAATTAAGTATCGATTTGAGTAGCCCAGGATGTGAAATCAATGAATAGTTTTGTATTTGCGGCGGGCAGAGGCTAAATAACCCTAATCGTCAACAGAAGTGAACTTTGGTAGACATTGGTATTAGGGTTAATTGGTTTAGTGTACGTACATATTAATATGGTATTAGGGTTACTTCGTGGTGATAGGATGGATCCCGAGGCTGTAGAGATCGTTCCTCAATTGAGTTTGGATCTACCGAGGAGGTTATTTGCTCTTGACCGTTACCCTCTCAAAACGAAGATAAATGCGTATTCAAAACCGGAATATCTTTCTACAATATCGAGGGTGCTGAGTGGAACAAAGGAAATGGAAAACTTGTTAGAGTCTCCATTTGGGCAGCTTTTTCGTATCCCTGCTAACAAGATCTCGTTCTCCGGGAAACTTGTTCATGGATTTGTTTGCCGTCAATTGGTGACCAAAAAGCGGCATGAGATGTGGATTGTGTTTGGTGGCAATCCAATCAAGTTTGGTTTACAGGAATTTGCAGAGTTGACAGGGCTCGAATGTGGGAATTATCCTAAAAAGAGAGATGTGGAAAGAGCTACAAAAACGGATAAAGGATGTAAGACTGTTTGGGAGGTTCTATTCGGGGAAAACATGGAACCAACGATCTCCGAGTTGGTAAAAAGGTTGGAGACTGATGAAATGGAAACGTGGCAGAAACTAGCTTTAGCGCTGATTATAATAGTTGATGGAGTTCTAACATGCGCCACACAACCAGTAAAACCAGATCTGAAGACAGTGGAGATGACCAAGAATATTGATTTTTTTTTTAAATATCCATGGGGAAGGTTGTCATTTGAACGGACGCTGGAGAGTATAACAGGATTTAAATGTCCAGCAGACGTAGACAGCTTAGTAAAAACTTTCAAGCAACAATCAGTTGCTGTTCATGGATTTCCTCTAGCACTCCAGCTGCTGGCTTTCCATTCTGTCCCTGCAATTGCAAGATTAGTACCATCTGACGTTCAAGATCAGGCGTTTAATCAAAGATCGATCCACAATCTGGCTAAACTGCGGCCAATCAAGACAGCAGACATCTTCGCATGCGAGGCTGCTAAAGAGGTATGTACATATCCCTTGTCTATCAGATATAATACGTTAACGACCTGAATCTATAAGTTCCGTAAAATGTATATATTTTTGTAAACATATTATAGGTGGTTATTAGACGGATGGTTGGTAGTGGGGAGCATTGTGGTAGTCGAGAATTGGCGTGGCGTGACGAAGAGGAAGACCATCAAGTTGACAACAATGAAAATCTTATTAAAGCAGGCCACAAATGGGATGAGGCAATATGGATGGGAGGTGATGATAGGTGTCCAAAACAGACACGTCCCGAAGAGAAAGGTATTAAAAACATTTTTACATTACAAAGGAATGCACTATAAAGTTAATTTTTTAAAAAAATAATGGTTAATTAGTGATATAGTTACAGTTGACTGTCGGAAGAGGAAAAGAGCAGACACCGCAACAATTGACAATAAGAAAGAGAAGAGCACGAGAACTGATGCGCGACCGGGGGGTACGCACGTTGTTCATGAACGTTTGGACGATGACCAATTTGAAAGGTTTAAGGCGGAACTATACCGGTTCTACAGGAAACAAGAAGCTCTGATGAAGGACAATCAGGCAAACATGGAGATTTTCGTACGTACAGAGATCCGCAAGGAGATAAGAGCTGCACTATTAGAGGTTAAAAGAAACGAACATGGGGAACCTTCTGACGCTTCTCATACAGTTTCAGAGAAGAAGTATTCAAAAAAAAAAAGAGGGAAAACTATAAAGTTTAGAAGAATGAGTTCAGTAATGGTTATGAAAAAAAAGGGAGAGAAGGTCAGAAACAGGGGATGCGCTGCCACTGCTAAGGTTGATATGACAAATAGCTTAAGGGTAGTAATTTTCTCACTACTTACATATATTAATTTATGTTGCTCTCGTGGTGTGCACAGGGTGATCGGAATAATGATGGTTCGAAGGATGCCATAGATGGTCAACACACTGTAAGTGGTGACTCTTTAGTTGGAGGCCAGGTAATGGACAACAAGATCCTCTTTAGAATACGACTCAATCAACGTAATGGGGGTGTTTATGCTTATGCACCTATCATATACGCTTTATATATTTGACCGTAGGATACAACCCGTACTCATATTAATGAGTGGGTAACCGATAATAACGACTGTGGCCTGAACGAACCATCCCCGGACAATGGAGTTAATGAATGTCGCCAAGATTGTGAGGCGGGGGACATTGCTGTCGAGTTATCACCAACTAAACTCGTATCCGATGTAAGTATTTGACACGGAATGGAGATTACAACACTAAATTCGTAATAAAGCATTGTCCACCTTTAATTGAACAGATATTGCTGCAGCTGAATACTAAAATGGAACCTGATCTGCATTGTAACAAAATGGTAGGTCAGGAAGTAACCTAAAAGGGTTAACCATCTGTGGGTTTCATATATATTCGGTTATTTGTTTATCTCCTCTAATCTACACGTGTGCAAAATTTTGCTTATAGCAACGGACCTACTACGAACACGCGTCTTAAAAGTTTCATTATTTTGAATAGGAGGATGGGGAAGAACTGCATCAAGAAGGCGGGAAACTCGACTGGTTTAACAGTAACGGAGGGGACATAAGACGTCAGGAAGGCGAGTCAGATGAGGGTTGTAACAAAACCGAAATACCTGTAGAAAATGAAACTGCAGTTGACGGTGAACAAGAGGCAAGTGTCTAACTTTGATGATTTTGAGTATTTGTGACATTTGTGTACGTAAGTATGAATCTATGTACGTACACCTTATTAGGCCGGAGTCCAAGCACTACAAATTGAAAGCGATGGCATGGAGGGCTGTAACAAAACTGATGGACATGTACAAATAGAAACAACAGTTAACCTCCAATTGTGCAAACTTATTTTTTTTATTTCGAATATTTGCCATATTTATAGTGTCTACTGACATGGTCCAGTTCCCGTCACAACTAATGTATGTACGTGCATCTTATTAGGCCGGAGACCAAGCAATACCCAACGAAAGCGATGTCGAAGAGGGCTGTAAAGAGACTAGAGGTCAACCAGATCAAAGTCCCGGGGAGGAATGTATTCCCGGTGAGTCAGACAATTTAGTGCCGCAGACGGTTATAATTGTGGATGAAACAGGACGGGCTGAAATATTGATAATGGAGATACATGCGAGTCAACCATCGGAAGCCATAGTGATAAAAGCAGGGTCGGTTTCATACGACCCTATGGAAGATGTTGCTGATGGAAAATTTGCCAAATTCACCGAGTTGATAAAACAAGATAATGTGTAAGTGTAGTATATATTACTCCGATGACATATTGATATCCTCAATCATTAATATAGGGTATCCATAATTAAAAAATTGCACAGGGTACACACCTTTTTCGGATTCCGCAAGGCAGATATCCTATTCTTCTCTACTCTTATATCGTCCCAAAAATGGGTCCATAGTCATGTACATATTTTAAACTTTAACTACACGATTTTGGTGTGTTCATGGTTTCTTGTTGGATTTAAATCTCACAACGGGTTTGCATTTAACTGCATATGCAGCACATGGAGATGATTGCCCTAACGCTGTGGCACAAAAACGGACAAGAAATGATAAAACAAAGGACCGTAATTTTGGACGACGTTCTGTTTTACGAGTTGACAAGAAGGTTCCAAGCATTCAACAGGAGCACAGCGAAACGGAATTTCAGATGGGACGAAGTACTCATTGACATCGTCAATGGGGAAAGGATGCACCACGAACCAAAGTTGAAGTGGGTTACAGATGTCGACGTTATATATGCTCCAATGAACTGGAAATCTAAGCATTGGGTAGGAGTGGGCATAAATCTTATAACGAGACATGTTTCCATTTACGATCCTTTGATGACCTCCACCAGAGAAACCCTTGTAATGTCCCGGATCAAGCCGGTGTGTCAGATGATACCGTACCTACTTCAGAGGGTTATCGATGTCAACTACCATGTCGATCCATTTACCGCTGAAAGGGTTAGCCTAGTAGGACAAAACTTGAGGACGGGAGATTGTGGACCTTTTACTATGAAGTTTTTAGAACTGTTGAGCATGGGTAAACCGATCACTGATTGCTTGAAGATCTGCGACAACAATATTGACAATTTCCGAAAGAAGTTCGCGATGGACGTCTACGAAGCTGGTATTGGTCCGATAAATTAAGTAGCGAATAAACATTCTCCCTGGTTGTACTTATTACTTTCACACAGGTGGTCCATATGATCCGTAACAGTCTCATAGGATGATTATGGTTCGCTGACTTTCAATACAATTTAATTGCCTCGCTCATCATATCATAGGATTACCAGTAGGGACAAGTTAGTGTGCTCATAATGGATAGAAACTAAGCACCAACCATCCACATAAAAATAAAGTCTATTAACGGTAAAAAAACGATTGTACGTACACTGATGAATACACGTACGTGTGTACACAGACCATAAATATACGTACGTCTGTACACAGACCATAGTAAGGCCGTTCCTTAGTTGATGGTACGTACATATATGAATATACGTACGTCTGTACACAGACCATAATAAGGCCGTTACTTAGTTGATGGTACGTACACATCTGATAAAGGCCTAACATATACTAATACTGGTTAGAAAGACGTCATAATGATACATATCTACACCCTCCAATATACAAAAAACACTACACCTGAAGAGGGTTTACAAACAACCGATAGGAGCTATTTGAGTGACCAGACCTCGGAAAATCTAAGAACGACATCCTCAAATCCCACATGTTACCAAAATAATGACCAAACACGCATCTTCTATTAGCAACACGCGTAAAATCAATCTTAAATTTTGCAAAATCATACTGCTCCGGTAATGTACATGGAACCTCTTCAACTTTTTGATTCCGAGTTGAACTCAGCTTCCGGATAATCTACTGTCTCCGACGTAGCATCTAGTTGGAGAAATCAGTCTCGGTCTGGGACCTCATCAAACACGTCTGCAGCAAGTTTCATCCTAATAGAAGGCATGGCCGCATCACATAGGCCTGTGTAATTTACTCCAAGAGCTATACACTCTAAGCACTTCAACGTGTACACACCACAGTCACCTTGTTGATAGTTCTGTGGGAGTGTTTTCACCCGGTAGTAACT
Source organism: Camelina sativa (assembly GCF_030686135.1). Lineage (NCBI taxonomy): Eukaryota > Viridiplantae > Streptophyta > Magnoliopsida > Brassicales > Brassicaceae > Camelina > Camelina sativa. The sequence continues at coordinate 35,912,284 of NC_141891.1, forward strand.
AAATGCCGCCGCCCCGATATGCTCATCTTTGTACCTCCGGTTATATGCTTGTATCAAGCGTGGAATCACTTTTGCGAACGGTTTGCACTTCTTTTGTAGACTCTCGTCGGTTCTACCGCTGTTTATGCTATCGTAAACTCTTAGCCTCCGCTGGACTAAGTCAGCTTCGATGGCTACCCAATGGTTGTTATCGAGGTTGTATGGGAAGAGCAGGGTGTCTACATCGTCAACCCACACTTTGTTTGTCATACCGTATTTTGGCAGCCTTCCCACGTACGTCTCAAAACAACCTTCTCCAAAAACCCATTGATTAGAGGCTTCCATTTTAGGGAATTCGAGTGCCCACATACTAACAAACAAAGGATCGAGAAAAGCAATACGATCTGTTTTATATGGGGATGGCGTTTGCGTCCCCCTAATACGGAACATATGCATACATGTAACCATGTGCTGCAACACGAGTGACATCTATCAGGCATTAGTATACCATAGTTAACTGCGTCAAATGTTAAGCTACGAAGCTTACCGCATCCCATAACCACCCGAATGTTGTAGTTGGCCACAATTGTTTAGGGGTCAGGAGGCAAAAATAAAATTCGGCATTTCCAGTGGAAGGTACTTTAGCCCTGAATACCAAAATTAACAAATCAGTTATAGATCGTAGTCCTCAAATCCGAATATAGACACTAATTATATACAACTCTAAATGAAGACTTACAAATCATCAGTTAGGAAGGACATCAGCTTCGCAATTTTCTCAGGACTTGCCTCACTAAAAGGATCGTACACTGCGGGAGATAGGACTACAATGTTGCTTTCACGTCGGGTCATTAATGCAGCTCGCATTGATTCGTCATTAGGGTTGGTGCCCACTGGATCGACTAATAGAAGATCAAGCTCTCTTGATGGAGGAAACACCTTTTGTAACAAATATGCAAAATACCTGGCTTTCTCCTTATCTTTCACTGTATGAGACGATGCATGACTCCTGGTCTCATTGGTTAAATCCACAACAGATTCGCACTTTCGATCCGACGAGCGAGGGTTACCACCACTTACCGGATGGATAACATTAATAGGAACGGGTTGAGCACCTGCTCCATCAACTTTGTCATTATACTTTGCTCTTTTATCGCCTTCCTCTGTCTCCCAACTCTGTACTCTTTTGACACGCTGTACACTGTCTACCATCTGCTTTGGAATTCGCTCTACACTGTCCTCTGGTTCGATTTTAATACTCCCAGACCACATGACCTTATCCTTAATGGCTAACGGATTCCTAACACAACTAGCAACTTTATAACCATCCTTGTCCGAATACTTTATCTGATATAGCCATGACTTGAAACAAAATACATGTATTTGACGTTATTTACAAGACATTTGAAATTTAATATGACGCTGTTAAACTAGAGACAAAGTATACAAATTGCTAAATTGTGTGTACGAAAAAAATCATATATCAAAATAATTACAAAATTAGTTATACAACTTCACAAAACTGAAATTGATATTGTTTCCTCGAATAGATAAATACAATGACTTCATACTGAACAATAGATATATAATAACAATTTTATCAATACGGTACGCAGATCATACCTCCTCTATTTTTTGTTCGTCATTTCTTAATGTAAGAGGTCCTTGCGTATGCGCTCCTCCATCCGTTGTGTTGATAACAACTTTCTTCAATAGTTGAACGTCACTCTCAAAGTTACCCATCCTACTCTCCATACCTTGAAGTTTGAACACAACTTCCGCTATTGCTCTAGAAAACGATATCTGAATATTATCCATTTTCGCCCCTAGTGTTTCAACCATAGTAAATAACCTTCCACTACCATCTTCACCCTGCACACCTGAATGCTTATCTCCAGACGCCTTCTCTGCTGAACATTTGTCCCCAACACTTTCTTTCTCCTCCTTCGCATTATTGGGGACATTACGGATGCTGGTTGGGGCTGTTTCAAGGAAATCATCGTCACTTACCCCTGCAACATGTTGCCTCCTCTCCCTCTTCTTCGTATGTTCCCCCTTCTTTTTTTTTACACAATCCCATTCTCTTTCATCCACTTCGCCATTGATCACGTCTAACAGCAGATTATCCAGTTTCTTCTTCAAACCTTCTCCTACACCATACACACAATACTGTCCTGGCCAATCTGGATATATAAACTCCAAAGGTTGAGGTACTAAATGCTTCACCTGAAGCTGCATTTCAGATACCATAACTTTTAATAATCTATCACAAAGAAAAAATGCAGACAAATAATGTATACGTAAATTGAAGGCTGAAGGCATACCTCCCCATTATTAAGGAGTTTGCTCCCGGATATGAAGGCTTCGATATCCTTCCTTGGCCTCCCTCCTCTCCACCTTAACAGAGGCAAATCTACACCTTCTCTTACATTCCCGTAGCTAGCCCCCAGCACCTTCACGCTCTCAAATGCCCATTTCAGCAATACATGGACACATCCATGGAGGGTATAAGCATTGTTAGGTAACCCAAGGACTTTGATGGAATCAACTAAACTCTTGAATCCAACCCTACCCCATTGAAAACTCTCAAATGCTTCTTCATTCAACGCCCGTTTAGCGTATTCCAGAGGAATCCGACTGTTCCTTGATAAACCAAGCACTCCAACATGAACAAGATACAACCGAGCTATCTGCGTCTTCATTTCATCAGACCACCCACGGCAGCTTCTCAAACCCTCAACTAGCTCCTCCCAGTTGGGTCCACTAAAAGCTTTCACCTTTAAAGCCGCCCATAAAGGTGTATGATCGACTTCAAACTCTGTTTCATCAATCTTCTCACAATTCAAACCACTAATTTCTTCATATTCATATAGAGAGAACCTCAACGGCTTTCCTCCAACCAAAAACCATACCTCCGAAGGAATGTTTATTGCCAATTGATTGGACAATAGATAATGGATGGTCTTCCCACAAAACAGGTAGTCAGATTCGGCTAGATCCAATAGAACTCCCAGCTGCGAATTCTTTCTTATTTTGTCATACACCTCATCACCAACAAAGCCTTTCAAACCACCAAGATTGGACAAACTACAATCGTGGTGCATGCTTCTCATCGGCAGTGGAAAATTACCAACCCCATACAACCTACTTGGATATCTCTTGCTTGACCCCATATCTACGACAGAAGCTTTAGTTTAGTTATTAATTCAATATCACAAAACATTTGTTGCTTAGATTAGCAACGAAGCAACATGAAGTCACACAAATATCTTCCGAAAAACAGAGCTCAACAACATACAGAAAACTAACATACAATATACAAGGCCTACTATGTAATACTCGGGTATAAGAAAACAGTAAGCAATAGAGACTAAACCACGATATAGAAATCTACCTCTGAGCAAATCGCTATATTTCCCTCCTCCTCTACTTCAAACCACCTCGCCGTCAACTCGCCGTCAGTGGTCCTCCAGCCAAACGTCCTCCACACAGATTCTTTTCACGCCGCAAGCTATCTAAAAATAGCTGATCTCAACCCAACAATCGTAAGACAAATAACACAAAGATTTAAGGGATCGACTTAGGTTTATGATCTTTTTATTTTCCCCTTTTAAGATCTTCATTTTAAAAGATAATGGCATAAAACGTAATAAAACACACAACTCAGATATAGAAGTAATTTGCAAACTTTTCTGTGTTATTCTAGTAAGTCGAAAATCTCAACGTGTTAGTCTAGTAATAAACCTACTTTTATGTAATATTCTAGGTAATTTCCCTTTTTTTTTCTTTTTTTTTTGGCAAACTAATATTGACTATCTTATATACCATTAATATTATCTATTTTTGCGCGTAAACAATATATAAATAAATTTGTATATATATAAGGTGAGCTATGTTTTGAGTACACAACAAAAGTTAGCGAGAAACAAAAAAAAAAGAGTGGAGAGAGAGTTTTCATATTAATCTAGCCGACGATTATCCCTCTGTTCTCCCGGTGCATCTACTCTTACCAATCAGGTCTCAACAGACATTTTTTTTTCAACATACATAGTTTCGCACATCTATCAAAAATTTCATGTTTACGTTAGCGAATATAGCTGCCACATTACCTTAGCATGAGTTTGTTTCATTAGTTTCGTTATCTTTTTAACTTCCATCATATGATATTATATTCAGTTTTAATTTTCCTCTTAGATCTTGGTTTCTCATTCAAAGATATAATAATTAATTAACATAGTCATAACGTTTATCTTGTAGATTCAACGTACATCCTTTGTTTTTATAATGGATCCCCATACAGTAACCACTGAAGTTGAGGTCCCTGCTAACCTATCAAAGACTACAAGGTTTGTTGATAGATGTGGAATTATAGTGTGATTTAGAGCCTCAATTTCATATGTCTCGATTTGGTCAAAACTTTGTATATATTGGGTCTCTTTTTTTTTTTACTCCAAGAATGATTTTCTAAACTTTGTTTTAACAATCTTCGTCT
>NC_141891.1:35916854-35953856 GCF_030686135.1 Camelina sativa
GGAAGTCCCCCCCACCCCATTCCATTCTTTGCCTCATCCTGGGGAGCGGTTTGTTGCCATTGAAATCCCTTGTTGAAGGGGCTAGCTTACCAAACCAACTTACCAAATCGACTCTCCCTCTACTCTCTACCTTTCTTCCCTACAAACTCTTAACCTCAATCCAGGGCTAAGGGGACTAACAACTGGCTTCCCATCACTAACCAGCTAACCTCCTTAGAAAAACTCTATCTCCTGTTTCAAGTAACCTTAATCTAGGGCTAGGGGAACTAGGGACAGATCTAACTCCCATTCCTCCAATCCTTAACCAACTACCAATTCAAAGATTCAAAGCTCACTGAGAACAGATTTCTATAGTTTGAAATTCAATTACTGACCTTTCTCACCCTCGCTCAATTCATTGAGAATTTTGGCTCAATTCTTCCATTAGTGAAATGGGAAAGAAAGGCTAAGTAAGGAAGTCCGTAGAGTAGCGGAGCTAATTTCAAGGAGAAATCAATCACTGAAACACAGTATTCGCACCTTACTTGATTCATTCCTTCCACCCGAAGCCCCTGCTGCCTGCCTGGGATGAGCGTCCTCTGATCTAAATAAGAGCTCCTGTTTGCTTTCTGGCAATGAGCTAGCTTAACCCTGATTGCGACAGGCTTAATACAGTCATGTTGGATCTCCTATTCGTTCTGCTACCAGGAAGAGAAAGAAAGACTGATTGCGACAGCTCAACCGGATGAGACATCTCTTATTTACAGAACTGTGCCAACCGTGCCTTCCTACCAACTCCGCCAACCCCAGACGGGGATATTGATTTAGCCGCACCTGAACCCGCAACTGCTGCCTCTACTCTGCCTACTTTTTGTGCCGACTTCGACTGCCTTATTTCGGGTGAAGAGTAAGGGGTGGTAGGCTTAGTAGGGCTCGAACCTACAATATAACCGTTATGAGCGGTACGTTTCAACCAATTAAACTATAAGCCCCTACGGATCTCTACATGCAATTTGCTCACTTCGGGAAGAGCGGACGCAAGCAAAGGGGAGGCCTTTGCTCTATCTGCTTCTTCCTCTTCCCAGGAATGCCCAATTAGATAAAATAATGATTTTCTTATTGTTTATAGATAGATAATCTTATATATCTATTATTTAGAATAATAAGAAAATAAAGCAAGCGGTCCTTTCGCGACTAAAACTGCCGGTACGCTTTCCGGCTCGCAACGACTCAAACGGGCGGGGGCTCTCTATTTGCTTGCAATGCCGGCTGTTCGCGTTTAGTTAAAAGTAGAAGTAGAGGGCGCCCTTTTCCCCACACTTAAAAAAGTCTAAAAGTCTAAAGTACATAAAAAGTAAAAAAGAAAAACTTAGTTACGGGAACATCCAACAGAACCTTGTGAATAATTGTCGATGAAAATAACATAGTACTTTAAACCTTGAACAGAGGAGAGGTAACTGGGGCAGGTCCCAATAAGTAAGAGTTTATCCGTTCTCAAGGAAGTAAAGCTTGATAACTAGAGCTAGAGAAGGGTAGTCTGCTGCTCTTTGCAATCTGACAGAATTAAGAAATTCCAGAGACTTCTCTTTATTTATAGACTTCCACCTATACTATAGCGAGATGGATTTCCCACAACAGAATCAGAGCTTCTTTTCTTGCTTCCAACCGTTCGCTCTCTCTTCTATATCTATATAGAAAGGGAAGTGAACCAGTTCCTAATCAGAGTCTTGCTTCGCCTGTCGACTCACTCTCTTTAGAACAGATTTCAAGAGATGCCGGCTCCTTCAACTATAAAGAAATCCGATTAGTCTTGCTGGCAGCTAGGTTATAGAATAAGGATAGCTCACAAGCTTAAGGAGGCTTCATACGTCGATAAACAGAGAGAGTCACAAAAGCTCCGCTGATTGAAAGATGCGCTCTGGACATAATGTCTAAGGTGAGATTCCTTCTTTGGTTATTATCAGAATATGGAATCACGTAGTGTAACCTTGTTCTAGGGAAAATCTTATCTAAAAGGGTGGTGAGAAAGGAAGGAATTAGAACAAGATTGGTTGATCGAAAGGAAAGAACAACATCCAAAGTACGATATCGAGCTACTAAAGCTGGTTTATAAGGGTCCACAAAGCCAAGAAATAAAACTCCTAGCTCAGAGAGCACAAATCCTTGATCAACCAGCCTAGCAAACAACTCGGAAATCAAGAGCATCGCTGACAAGAGGATGTGGCCAATTACCAGTTGGCTTGGAGCAAAGAGAGAGAGAAAGAGATTCGACTTGTATAAGAGGGAAAGACAAGATCTTTGTAAAGAAAGAGTGCGAGTTAGAGGCGGCTGTGTAAGAGTGTCTCTTTAGGGTTTGTGTAACCAAGCATTCCTAGTTGATTTCCGAGGTAATCTCGGCGAGACGTAGCGTTTCCGGTTTGAAGCGCCCCTTTCCCTTTACTTTGCCCCTCCCTACCTAGCTAACAAACTTTCTTTCCTTGGCTCGCTAACAACTGATACAAAAGGGTTCCTCCACATTCCCAGAAAGGCTCGAAGACATAGGGAATGAAACCCCAACCACGGAATATAGTCAAGTGGTAAGCAAAGAGATTTTGAAACGCAGCGATAGCCCCTGCTTAAGCTACACCTGCAAAGGGATCACTCCAGAAGTAAGCTGCGATTAACCAGCTCACTTCCTTCGTTCGATAGGGCTAGACGCGCCTTACACAAACGAACCCTCCGGTAACGAAACAAAAAGAGACAGCAAGCCATGACGTTCCCAGTGATGTACAGATTCCTCTTCGCTAAACTAAACCATGTACCATTCCGGGTGCAACGATTACAGACAAGAAAAACAGCACATAGAGTAAAAAATTTTACTAATTTGCTAAATTTGGTATTCTGACAGAGCAGTAAAGAAAGAATGAAAGCTAAACAACAAAAAGTTCCCAAAGAGTAAACAAGGAAATATCGAAAGAAAAGAAAAATATCATTCCAGCTTAAATAATAAGTAAGACTTGACTCTTTGTTACCTTTGTCCGTTCTCTTCTTTCTTTATATAAAAAATATCGTAAGAGAAGAAAATCAGATGTCAATCTAATCGAAGAAGATTCCAATTCCAGTTAGAAATCGGATCAAGAAAACACCGCCCATAGTAGCTTTGCCAAGAGCGGATCAGGTCCTTTTAGGCGATCCCGCGAAGCAGGTCTCCGGTGTCTAAGATCTTATCTGACTATTGGGAGATCATCTAACGTAGATATCAAGATCTTGCGGTCAGTCTGTGTTAACATCAACACCAATGTGATTCCCATTGATATCAGCAAGTGAAGGATCGGAACTTGATAGAATGCCCCACCCGGGCTTATCGATTGATAGAAAAGTATATAATCAGAAGGCTGCTTAGAGGAGTGATCTGTTCATCTAACTCAAAATATTGTAAGAAGAAGAAGAATCTTACGCCCCAAATTCCCATCTCTTTTTTCTTGGTTGGACCAACCGGCACCAGCCATTTCCGTCTTCCTTAATTGGGAGAGTCAGAATCAGTCTCTCTTTGTTTGGGGGGAGCAGAAAATGAAGGAACCTTTGCTTTGAAAATGATTGTTCTAAAATGGTTATTCCTCACAATTTCTCCTTGTGATGCAGCGGAACCATGGCAATTAGGATCTCAAGACGCAGCTACACCTATAATGCAAGGAATAATAGACTTACATCACGATATCTTTTTCTTCCTCATTCTGATTTTGGTTTTCGTATTATGGATCTTGGTTCGCGCTTTATGGCATTTCCACTATAAAAAAAATGCAATCCCGCAAAGGATTGTTCATGGAACTACTATCGAGATTCTTCGGACCATCTTTCCTAGTATCATCTCGATGTTCATTGCTATACCATCATTTGCTCTCTTAGACTCAATGGACGCGGCCCCCCTGGGTAGAGGCTGCTCTCCCCCCCAGCCCCACCGCCAACTCCTCGTCGGAGGACTCTTTTGGACTGAGAGTCCTTTCGGAGCCCTGGCCTATTACCCCTGATCTGGGATTAGAATCTTCTATGAAAAATAGAATTCTAATCCTTGAAGCCAAAAAATATCCTTTCTTGCTTGGTAAAGAAAAGGGACAGTATTGGGGGGAAATTTAAGGAATCCCTACGTAATTCCCCCCATCAAAAGGAATATTGGAGGATCCTGGATTTTTAAAACCGGGATCTTCAAATAAGGGAGCGGAAGCACTCCTGTTTAGGAGTGTTTCGCGAGGTGCTTTTCCACAATCCTTATTTGGAAGAAAGGGCCGCCTACTCTCTTCAAGAGGCTTTTTGCGATTTCTTGAACGAGAGGCGGGAGGCGCTGGACATTTCGAACCCCGGATCTAGCCCGGCCGAAATGGACCGCCTAGAAATAATATCTCTGGACCAAGTGGAAAAGGACCTTCTCAGACGTGGGGACGAATCTATCTATATTAAACAATTATTTTTAAACGGGGATTGAGATAGTTCGCGGAGAAGGGGTGCTTTATTTCGGGAGTAAAGTGATAGGGGGTTCCATTGAGAGTAGATGGAATGTTGCACCATCTTCAACTCTTCTCGGTATCGGGAGTTTTTCGAGAAAAGGTCCCATCCTTCAATATCATGATTGGGTCAACCAGGCCAGATCATGAGTAAATAAAAAATCGAAAACGTACATAGCTGTTCCAGCTGAAATACTTGGAATAATTCTACCACTTCTACTAGGAGTAGCCTTTTTAGTGCTAGCTGAACGTAAAGTAATGGCTTTTGTGCAACGTAGAAAGGGTCCTGATGTAGTGGGATCGTTCGGATTGTTACAACCTGTAGCAGATGGTTCGAAATTGATTCTAAAAGAACCTATTTCACCAAGTAGTGCTAATTTTTTCCTTTTTAGAATGGCTCCAGTGGCTACATTTATGTTAAGTCTGGTCGCTCGGGCCGTTGTACCTTTTGATTATGGTATGGTATTGTCAGATCCGAACATAGGGCTACTTTATTTGTTTGCCATATCTTCGCTAGGTGTTTATGGAATTATTATAGCGGGTCGGTCTAGTAATTAGGGGGCGGCCGTTCGGTCGCCTATGAGACTAGGACCAATAGGTCAAAAATTGGTTTGTGCCGCAGGTGTTGAACGATCTACTCTACACAGGTGTGGGCTTACAGGGCTAGGGCTTAGGGCTCAGAAACCCTTTCTTTCATTCATCAAGAGGGCTAGACGCGCCTTTCGAACCAGTCTTTATAAACCTGGTCGCTCACTTTTCCGGGCCGGGATCAATAAGTAGAAGTCATAAAAAGATATGTTTCTCTTCGCACCACTGATAGACTACTAAAGATTCAATTTGAAAGGCCATACTTAGTTTCGCAAGGCCTTTGTCATTGTCAGTCAACTAAGTAGGTCGTTCCGCCCCCTGCGAATCCGTAAATCTGAGGAGCATGCCGCAACAAAAGGATGGTCCCCTATGCATTTCATTCTTTCCAGAAAGGAAAATTAGAAGTACCCCCATCATGGTGAACCTCTCCTTGTGATCGGGATGAGGTAAATGCCTCCCAGCCGGGGGGGCGGATCGAATCGGAGTTTCCTTAGGTAGCCACCGACCTACAGTTATCCTTAAACTTTCGTGCTTGGTGGAGAAGAAGCGAACAAAGGTACGCTCGCTTGCTGTCTTGTTCTCTGCCGCGAACTGGGATCGCTCGCCAGCTAGGTCAGATTGAAGCAACATTTTTTGAGAACATATTACCCATCTTCGGGGACAAGGGGCGGAACGACCTCTCGATCTACTTACAGCAGCCCAGGAATAAAAACGTCGTCTAGGCGTTCCCTCTTGCTCCGATCTACCCTACGCCTAGGACGTTGTCTGGGCCAAGAGTCATAGTTAGTTGCTGTTTCCATTTGGTTTGTTTTTTCTCGTTGTTGATACCGGCAAGACCCAGCCAGATGATGTCTGCTGGTTGGTAGTGAGAGGACTCTTAGTATCGGCATACTCAAAAGGAGGCGCTAATTAAAAAACAAGAATTTGATTTTCTTTCTTGCTCTCCCTTAGCAGCGGGAAAGGAGTCTATCTATCTGCCTAGCTTTGGTAGATTTCCCCCAACGCAATTCACAGAAATTCCACGAATCCCTTGGTGGATAAGTCCGACGACTCAGCAGCAGTGCGGAATTGAGTTTCTCGTCTGGTGGATCTGATCTATAGTTATGGGGCAATACATACCAAAAGGTTCGAAGAAAGAGTCGTTAAGCCGAGAAAGCTAAAAATTGGCCTTCTCATCAAAAATAAAGAAGGGAGTTTTCAAGGTGTTAAGAATCGATTGAAGCATCCCTGGACTTCTACTCGATAGAGTGATCGAATCGGGCGCTATGGACTTAAAAGCCTCGAGGGTTGTAGGGCACAAGGGAATCTTGAATCAATTCCCTCTTTTCCAGTATTTAGACAAGCGGTTTGAGTCAAGTGCCAGTTACAAGAACTAATTGTTGGCAAGAGTCACAAATAAGAAGTAAACGACTTGATCTCTTCTGGAAAGTGACTTTGACCAAATAGAGTCTCCTTCCGTATAGGGGGCTCTCGTAGCGCTTAGTGTAGTAAGGGCCTTCTGCTTTTTTTTTGCTTTCATTAGCCTGAGAGGGCATATTAAGAATGCTTATACAGGGCAACTATAGGGATTATAGAGAATGAGAGGGGCTCACTTGACCAGAGTGCCGAGCATTGTTCGTCGTGCTAGTTCCACTACTCCAGTTCCAGTGTGATCTACGCCTGTTAGACTGCCCCGGGCTGTAATGGATTGGACTATGTGAATACTTCTTTCTAGGGAAAGAAGGATATCGTATCGGGTTGGACCCGCTCTCTTCAGGTGTTTGCAATTCCTGTGGGAACCGCACCACTTGAAGCCTTTGTATCCACATAATGAGAAGCCCTCTTTTAGTAAAGCTTTTCTTCATCGGCGACTTTCGCGAATGCCTTCTATCGACAAAGAATCCCCTGAGTTAGCAGCCTGCCCCACTTATCTAGCCGGTGTTTGCTAGGTTTATTGAGCTACCTCACTACTGCTTTCACTGGAAGCGGCTTATCTTGTGTTATGCGTAAGACATCTAGATTGGCTTGGCAGGGTAAGAGCTGCCCTTGACTCTCTCAGTTAGGAGAATGTCATTTTGCTAGAAAGACGATCTTTAGCAGAGGCTTTTTCGACCAGTTACTGTCCGAGCAGGGATCGTTGTATTGTTCTTCAAACCACTCTTCAGTGACGTAGTCTTTACCTGCACCCTTGTGCTTCATAACATCTGAACCATCGTCTAACTCTAACTTATAATCCTTTGGTGCTAAGAAAATTCCTTTCTTGACTCGCGACTCTCGACCTTACTTTGTTCCACCTACAGAGTACCGACCCTGCCCTTCTTACTCAGCAGTTAGCTGCTGGTTTATTTTCAACGTAGGTCGGTAACAGATTTTAATTCCCAAGATTCGGCAGGCTTAGCTACCTCTTCCAGTGCAGCTTCTGTTCCAGTTGTCTCTGCAGATCTGAATGAAAGAGGTGAGGTCAACTCATCCAATAGAGGTGCCTCAGATGGCTAAATGGATTATATGAATGCCTATTCCGCCGGTCGGAATGCCCGGACTGAGGAAGATGTGTACGAGGAGCAAAAACGAGATTCCTAGCCTTCCCTCCCTTTGAAGTGCATTTATCAGATCAGCTCCCAGAGTAACTAGAAAGAGGGTGAAAGGCCCAACTTCTTCATTCATGGCCTTTTTTTGTTTTTTTGGATTGATCTCCCTTTCGTATTCATTCGACCTGAGGCAAAAGAGAAGTCATACAAAAAAGAAAGGTTCTTTCATGCAATGCATAACGGGTGGGCTTCCTATGGATTCCTCTAACTCAATGAATGAAGGGAGGAGTATGAGGAAGGCCGGCTTTCTGGATGAAAATGAAAACAAAAAGGAAAAGGGTCAAACCATATCTTACTTAATAATCTGACTGAATGACGAAGAGCTCTTTATGTGGTCTCACTTTACCACCATCTGAAATGCGCGAAACTTCGATTGGTGGAAGCCAGTCCATGAAGATTCTCCCTTTTCCTACGTGCACTTCCCCTCTTTTGGTAAGCATCCAGTATCTCAGCAAATGAACATTTCTCTAAGCTTATCCTATAGCTTATACGTCGTTTGAAAGCTGCTTCAAGGATCCAACGAATAGCTAAGGTTTGTTGACGATCCCTGGCTACAATCCCAGGGACATCATAAATAGTACCCGCTACTCCTACTTTTGCTACTTCGCATATGGGCTTTATATTCTCTACGGCGTCAACCATAAGTTTGATTACATCGCGTTCAGTTCGAGCTGGGCGATGAAAAGTTTGATAAACAATAGCACGAACTCTCGTTCTTTTACCTTCTTTCATGCGAAAATTGACCAACTTCTTGATCAATAGTTTTTGCTCACCATCCAAGCCCCCCATATAGCTGAAAATTTCCGAGCAATTGGAAGCCGCTTTCGATGACGAGGCCGATAAATTTATATTACGCAATCGTTACTGTCCATCTTTATCAGCCAACTCCCCAGTTTCCACCTTTTCCTTGTCAAACCTTCGCTGATTGATCTGTATAATATCTCACTAGGCAAACTTGAAGGGAGCTAGGCGACGGATCCCTTTAGCACACCCCTCGGCTAGCCAAGGACTAGTTTCATAGCACAAGCACACTGCTAGATAAGAAGGGATGGGAGACTCCCTCGGGACAACTCTAGGTGTAGCTTCTGTTTCATCTCCTAATGCAGCACACCGGATGTAGGTAGTAACAGCTACTGCTTGTTCTGTTGTTTCAGTTCGAGTCCGTAGGCAGTCGAGTTGGTTGAAACATTTCTATCAAACCACCGGAATCTCCAGTCTTTGCTTAAGAACTTTTCTATCTATAGAAGGATTCAATCCAGCCGCAGGTTCCCCTACGGCTACCTTGTTACGACTTCACCCCAGTCGAAGATCCCACCGTGGTATGTCTCGTTTAGTCTATATAATGTCTGCAATTCACCTGCTGGTTGCCCAAACCCCGGAGCTCATCAATGAAAGGGTTCCATCTTTCACAGCGAGCTGTTCCGAAGTTGCGCCTCAGCATGGTGAAATGCCTCTTACGGTCATCGATATCGTGCTCCCAGTCGTCATGGAGAGCCAACTGGAGAGCACGCTTGACATCCTCTGCATCCTCGAGAGTTATCCCACGTTGATGCAAGAGGATGTGGGCTTTTCGTATCATGGCGGCCTCCTCATTCTCGCAGGCGGCCATAATACTTTCGATCTCCGCAGAGATGCGGGCGTGTTGGTGTGCCCTTGCCTCCCGTTCCCAAGCCTGCTCCTCCGGAATCGGTTGATTGACCGACGAGCTAGGCCCGGAACTGGTCGAATCTTCCAGCATATCGGACGTATACGTCAACCACTCAGAAGAGGCCTCGGCTTGGTGATTCACTATCTCCCCAGACGAACCCGTCACTGCATATGCATAAAATATAGTAACGACATCCGCGGAGAATGTACCAAAACCCGCTAAGACATGACTACGTAGAAGAACGAGAAAGAGGGATATTTGACAAACAAGGGCTAGATAGCACCATTGTGCCATCCTCTTTCCTAAATACTTACTAAAGGATCGAAATAGACAAATTGTAAAAACCAAGAGGAAAAAGAAGAAAAAAAGATTGAAACGGGAAACCCCTTCAGATCCTATAAAACGTCCGAAAAAACTTGCTACAGAACTACCGAGCAGGAGCAACAATAGTCGAACCTCGTGGTTTGTAGAGAACAGCCATCGAACTAGATTTTTCATAAATTTGAGATTCTTTCGTTTATTACCTTGATATTCTTCCGTTTATTACCTTATCAGAGAGGGGTAGGGTATTTAGTAACTCGAGCATTTATTGTTTACTATCGCCCGAGGAACGCTTCAAATAGAAGTGGTTGTGGATTCGAACCACTGACACAAAAAGGATTTACAGTCCTTTGCTCTAACCAGCTGAGCTACCTGTGAACCACTTTGTTCTCAACTTATCCAATGAATCTCTTTCTCTTATTTAATTCCACTTTGTTTAGTTTAGTGATAGTTAGAGACGCGTAGCGGGCACTCCACTCCACAAAGCAGTCTTCTTATTATATACGTATTTTTCTCAAAATCGGGAAGTAGTCCTCACTCAATAGTTAGATCAAATCTTGTACACCGGAGACCTGCTTCGCGAGTCCATACAGGGCTACACGTGGCGAAGCGTATTTTGGCGGCGCTTTCTCGATTGATATCTAACTGGAATTCGAATCTTCTTATATACGTATTATTCTGTCAATCGATAAGCCTGGTTTGTCTGTCTCTTTTTTTGGAACGAGATTTCACTCTTTCTTCTTTGGGAACTCAAAGTTGTTTAGCTGTCATTCTTCCTTCCGGTACCCTTTCAGTGCAACTGAGCCAATTAGTCAAACTTTGTACTCGGAATGCTACTTCCCTTAGTTTTGTTTCAAATACTTTCTTCCTTCACTGGGAATATGCTGTACTCTCTCCCTTCCATTGGCCCAGAAAATCACTCTTCAGAAGCGAACCATTTGGTATACTCACGGAAGAAAAGGGCAAGATTGAGAGATAGAAGGCCAGGTGCTCAGAGCAAGAGCTAACCGTAGCAGTCTAAGGCCGAGATGAATCAATTCGAAAGCTGTTCTTCACGTTTATGATCTGAAAGACTCGGACAGAAGAGTCATACTACTACGGAAAGGGAAGTGAAAGCAAGCCTGTAAGGGGAGGGGGAGGGCAAACTTCCGACATTTCACTGATTTCTCCTTATCTTTAGGACATTGCTTTACTTGAGGGCATGCTCGTGTACCATACGCTTTCATCGATGGAAGCACAACAGAAGGTGCTTCAATCTTTCCTATGGGTATTCTGATGGGCGGGGCTAGGGATTTGATAGTAAGCATGAATCTAAGGAGATCTTGCAGAGTAGTCAGCTGGATCTCGCTCATGTCTCTATAGCACCTGACTATGTCGCCTATATTTAGATTGGCTTTCTTCTCTCTGAAATTAGCAGTTATATCATCCACCAAAGATATAGAGGTTAGAAACGCAATTGCCCTGTGATAATGGTGTTCTTCCACACCAAAGCTCCCACTGCAAAAGCGGTAACCCCATTTACCAAACCATGAATGACCATAAGCAACTCCATGCAATAGCCTAAGATCCATTGACCTCTTTTGTGATTCATCCTCCAGAGTGATTTTCCTACAAAAGCAACATTAAAATCGCTCATCATAAGAGATAAACCGAACATTAATCAGGTTAACCCAAACAAACCGACAAGTTCTCAAATATCGTCAGATTTCAAGCCAACCCAAATTGGTTTCTCGCAAGAAGGATAAACAGGTCTATCCGATTTGTTTATTTTCCATCGAATTACTAACCTAGCATCGTTTTTTTGGGGTAAAACCTAACTTCGAGTTTTAGCTATTTTTTAGGGCAAAACTTACCGAGTATGCAGGTTAACACAAAAACGATCCCAAAGATCCATAATCTCTCTCCCATGAAGGTGCTTGGACCCACCTTCAATCCCATTGATACCGAGCAAGTGACCGAACCCGTTCAAATGGACCATTCCATGCAGGTCCGGGTCAGTGGATCTGTGCCTTACCCGCGGGGGCTTCTCATTGAGTCATTTCCGTAGTCAGGGAGGGATCGATATCTTGGTCCATGGGCCCATTCTCAATTAGTCTTCCTGGACTATGTTTCTTACCCGCCCGAACCATCCCTGCTAGCATAAAAACAAGTTCGGGCAGTGAGTCACATGTTGGAATGTCAGGATGTGGAATTTTTTTATTGAGATTAGATTAGTGATTAGTCACACCTACCGTAACCTATATTGGTAAGGTTAAGCAGCTGACTTAGCCCCCGTCTTCTTAAGGAGGTCTTTCTCACAGGACGGAGATAGGTTATGCAATTATGACTTATTCAAGAGGTCCTCCCTTCCCTACTGGAGCGCTAACTCCTATTTTTTTGTAGAGAATCCTTGTGTAGTGTATTCTACTGGTATAGAATCTTTGTGCGCTGACTCCTACGAATATACCGAACTAGTCCATTCATTTTGATTCGATTCACTGTTCCTCGTCCAATCCCTCTCGTATCAATCCTTCGGATCTGCCTTTCCCTGGGTTACTTTTGTAGCTGTTGTTTCATCCCCCTATCTAACGAGGGAATTGAGCTGGTGAATCACAGCTTATTTCTCGAGTGATCCCTTTGTAAGTGTAGCTAAAGCAGGGGCGATAGCCCCGTTTTTAAATATCTTTCCTATCTTTCTTACTTCGTTTACCAGCTTGGAATATCACTGATAACCCTTCATATGTCATTCGTTGTTATCTGTTGATTTCCCTGTGTTTGCCGATCACTGATGTAATGGCTGTTCCGTCCTTTCTTTCCTTTGAGTTGGCTTGCAGACCAAGGAGGATCAACGTCTCATTGTATTCCAGTTAG
The DNA here is from genome assembly GCF_030686135.1 of Camelina sativa. Lineage (NCBI taxonomy): Eukaryota > Viridiplantae > Streptophyta > Magnoliopsida > Brassicales > Brassicaceae > Camelina > Camelina sativa. The sequence goes on from NC_141891.1 coordinate 35,929,286, forward strand.
TTTCACAGCTACCCCTTCCCCTACATCTTATTTCTTTTTCTCTGTATCTTTCGCTGTTGGCCAGCTTGAATCGTAGTTTTCTCTTATGGGAAGGGCGGACGAAGCCACTTTCACTTTGGCAAACAGGAACCAGCCAAGTAAAAAAGAAAGGTGACGGGAAATTTCCAATTAGATCGAGATTCTTCTTTCTTCTTATGGATAGAGGTTAGGTTATCTTTGCCAGCTCGATGCCACAAAGGTTTAAAATGGGGATTACTTGGTGCCGTTCGCTTGACTTGAGGTCAGTCCTTTCAACTAGCCTAGACCCATCATATGGGGAGCTTTAAATGGTGCCTAGCCTTTCGAAAGGAAGCCTGTCTGTCTGTTAAGTATGGACTATAGAATAGAATTCTTTTATCACTGCTAAGCAATAAGGCTCAGCTAGGGCACAGGAGAACTGAGGTCGGGGGGGGCGAAATAAGATAGATTAGCAAACTCGTTCGATTCCAGATTGGCGAGTCAGGGGGATCTTATTACCAAGGATCGATCAGGGATAAAGAAAAAAAGGGTTCCGGCCGGGCTAAAGGTTTCAAATCAAGGTGTAGGTGGGCATATCCATGTTTGGGCATTTCACATGATGAGTAGAGCGATGGGTCTTCCTCTTGCAATCGAGAGAGGCAAATAGGCGGAAATCGGTACACTTTTAGTACGGTGGTATGCGAGCAGCAAAAAAGTATATGCAATAAAGAAATATGAGCAAGCTCACTCATCATAGTACGGTAAATAAGCACAAGCAGCAGCAAGGAAAGAAAGCCAGCTAGCCCTTATAGTGCCCGAAGCGAGATCGGAGTAGGAAGACCATGAGCGGAAAGGAAGAAAGCTTCAATGCCAAGAGCAGATAGGATAAGAGCTGCTACGGTGGGGGAACCTCACCCAGTCAATCCTAGGAGTAAGCCCTTTTACTAAGAAGTAGAAGTTCACATGCCCATCTTTTCTCTTGCATGCGCCTTCGTTCCTCATTAATTCAAATCAAAGTAAGCGACATCGCATCGGGAAGGGATAGGGATAGCGCATTTGCTTGGTTGGCGGCTGGCTAGCTTAGCTCTCGTCCTGTAGCTGCTGCTTATCGACCGGCAGACCGGCTACCAGCAGCAAGAATTGAATCTTTTGAGCCTTAAGTTCTTTTTGCCCCAGTTTCACTATCTCTTTCACTTCTTCGATTCCCCTTGAAGTAGGGGGTTTCAGTGGGAACGAGATCAATCAATGAAGGGTCAAGAGAAAGAAGAAAAGAAGACTAATCTGGATATTCCCAAAGATGCTTGACTTGGAGTGACAGCTTTGTAAACAAGGGTCCCTTACTTTTTAGTTTCGAAAATGCATCTTTCTTTCTCCCATGCTTTTCATTGGTCAACAACCAAACCAACCACTAATTCTTCCTTCACTACTAATCCAGGAAGAAGTCTTGTCTTCTTTTGTTCGGAATCCATTTTTATGAAAAGAAAGACTCAAAAATAATATAAATAATAATATATAGAATATAGAAAGAATTGCTTAAATAACTCAGCGATCTAAAATCATAGTCACGATCTACTAAAAGTAAAGTTGAGCACCCGGACCAGAGGTGGCCGAGAATCTTATGTCAAAAGGACCAAGGATGATCTTTTCGGAAAGGAGGAGTAGGAGGAGTCAGACGGAATCAAATGATTACGAGATAGACAATGAGATCAGGGAGAGCAAGAGCACTTAGACAATTGACTTTGAGTACAGGAAAGTCTGCTGGTAGGAATTCCTCAGGGCGTATTACGGTTTTTCACCGAGGGGGTGGCTCGAAGCGATTGCTGCGAAGAATTGATCTGAAACGAAGCACTTCCTCTATGGGCATTGTAGAGAGTATAGAATATGACCCTAATCGTTCTTCTCAGATCGCTCCAGTACGATGGATCAAAAGAGGCTTCCAAAAAAAAATGAACACGATCGAGGAGTTCGCTCCGCCGCGCAAGATCCTCGAACCTACCACGAACACCATCAGCGGCCTCTTTTCGTTCTCTTTCCTGCCCGGGAAGGTGGATAAAAGAAAGGTAGCTTGCTTCTCTCCTGGACTGATGGCCGCTTATGTAGTGGTCGGCCTTCCTACCGGAATGCCTCCTTTGTCTTCGTCTAAGAGCGCCTTTGCTAGTAAGGGGGCTGGAAGCACAAAAACTTTAGTGAAGGACGTCTTCTTCTCTGCCTTCTCCTCTCCAAAGGCCAAGAGAGAGACTGCATCCCTTGCCTTCGCTAGCTCTTTTGGTTTCCTCCCAAGGATAGCGATAGCTGGGGCAAAGCCCGCTTTCTTCGCTCCGCGAATGAGACAGAAAGTGAGAGGAAAAAGCACGTTCTCTCTTTGCGAGGTCCGAAAGTGGAGAACGCATAGCATTCTCTGGGCACATAGGATCAAAGGTAAAGCAGGGCTTTCTTGGCAGAGTTTTAGGCGGCAAGATACTTTAGGGCTTGTTGGAGCTGCTGGGCATAACAAATCGAAGCCGAAGACGGATCAAGGTAGCTTGCCTGCCAAGCCGATAGGCGAAAGGGCGAAGCAACTCAAAGCTCTCCGGGGTTTGAGGGCGAAGGATGGAGCGTGCAAAGTCGATCGTGCACCTGTCGTGTGACCCGTTGGTCCTAAGCAATGTCTTGCGCGAAGCGACCCACCTAGAAAGAGCTCTCCTTTATCTGGGGGCACTAAAATGAAACTTCGATCAGATGCGGGTATAAAATCCCGCCGCTGAGATGTCCAGCGGATTCCTGAGCCTTGACGAAAGGTCGGCCACCTTTTTTTTACGGAGAGCAGAAGGCCCGGGGCATAGCAGGATGAACCAATGTGAATGAGTGTAAGCTTCGTTGCCCGAACACGATTGGTGCTGACCACACTAGGTGCTACCGCGGTAGCAAGAGAGGCCAGGCAATGACAATTGAGAGGTTGTCACTGAACATTTCTAGTCACACGGGAAGAGAGGTCCAATGGCAAGGCCATACGCCCGTTTGGCTCCTCGCGGAGTATAGCTCACATCCAAATATCATATCTGATTGGGGAACGGGGCAACACCCATGAAGCTCCGACGGAAAGGGAAGGCCTGCCAGGCCATATGCCCATGGGTGCAGGATTCTTCGAAAAAGCGCGGGCTGACTCGGAGACCTGGGACCTTGGCTTAGCAACGAATGAATATTTCTCCTCGAGCTTTCTCCGCCAGCGGCTTATGTAGTGATCGGCCAGCTCGCTAAGCTTCGCTTCCCTTTCCCCTTGACTTTATTTAATAAGGGAAGGGGGAAAGTCTTCACTTAGTAGTCGGCATTATAGAAGCGGTTTGTCGAGTCTACGAAGCTTTCCTTCTTGTAGTCGGCCCGTAATGCCTCCCTTCATTTGCTTGCCTCCTTCCTTACTTTTCAGAGAAGCATTTTACGACTATAAAGGGCGCTGTTCACCTTTGGAAACTTAGCTACACCGGTCACGACATCTTGTTGATATTGATTGAGGACTTTCGCTGACTGAATCCATAAACCTAGAAAGTCACCGTCACTGGTACTTTTTTGACTCGATAGGTAGGTATTGGTGGAGCTTGCGTAATGTAGTTGTAGTTAAGGTTGCATTGAAGTCTTTCTTTTTTTTTTAAGATCTACTGAACAAAGGCGAACGGGGCTCTCAAGGCGGGACGTCTGGCAGAATGCTTGGCCTCCTGCGCTGGAAGCGAGACCCGAAGGGTGAGCTTCTGGCGGTTAGCTTCTAGAACTTATAATAGGCATTAGGCATTCTGAGCTGGAAGGAGGCAAGCAAAAGGCCGACCACTCTATCATTTCCCATTTCTGATGGGAAGGCCGACCACTACACGGACTCTATAACAAGTCATGAGCGATATCGAAACCAAGTCTTCGCCTATAGGCTTTGGGATGAAAGCCAGCCCGACGAAGGCCTATGATAGAGTAAGAAAAAAAGTACGTTAAAGTTACGAAGTAACTTAGCCGTCTTCAAAGGGAAAGGCGTCGGTACGGAGTCACCGTTAGCTGTGGATATAGACTATACTATAAGGAACGGAGTCTTAAACTATGGACCGAGACTACACTAAGGAACAAGGAAGCTTGACTGAGCAAAGAAGTCAAGGAACGAAGCTGCTTCTCTAATAGCCCCGTTGAATAGGAGGGCGAAGGCTTTTCAAAAAAAGTTTGATTTAGGGAGAGGGGGCTTCAAGTTCTTAGGAAGAGCCGTACGAGGCAGCTCACGTACGGTTCGGGAGCCGAGCCCCTGCATAGGGGCTTAGGTCAACACTTATATAATAGCCAGTCATCAATTAGAAGCAGGCAAAATGGTAATGAATTGCGATTGGTCCAAACCTTCGACCAGCTCCTTCTTGCAATCCGCCCAGAATGACCATCCTAAGCCCTTATTCACTGTGTGAAGAACGGATTAGAAGGGGGCAGTCCGCTGGAGTGTAGGCTTTTTGGCCACGCCCCCTGCCTATAGATACGAAATACTTGAGATAAATTATCAAATAGGAAATTGCATACCATTAGCCGATATACGTTTAGGAACATGGGTACATGAACCCTATAAAATCCTTCACTTTTAGCTTTGAATTACTTATATATATATCCTATGAATTTCATTTCGCATCGGAAACGATTCTAGGAGAAGTTCGAATCCGTTCCGTTCGGATATTGATCGGTCTTGGTTTGACATGGTTTACGTGTTACTGGTTCCCGGAAGAGTTAATATCTCCATTAGCGTCACCCTTTCTTACCCTGCCTTTTGACTCGTATTTTGTTTGTACACAATTAACGGAGGCCTTTTCGACACTTGTTGCAACGTCTTCAATAGCATGCTCTTATTTCGTCTTTCCTTTAATAAGTTATCAAATTTGGTGCTTTTTGATCCCCAGTTGCTATGGAGAACAAAGGACGAAATACAATCGATTCCTCCATTTAAGTGGTTCTCGCTTTTTTTTGTTCCTGTTCCTAACTCCTCCTCGGGTCGTTCCCAATGTTTGGCACTTTCCATACTTCGTGGGTGCAACATCAACAAATTCGCTCATGATCAAGTTACAACCTAAGATCTATGACCATATTATGTTAACTGTTCGTATTTCGTTCATTCCATCGGTATGCTCCCAGGTACCTGTAATTGTGATCTGTTTGCCAGAACCAAGGGGTCTTTCTTTGGAAACCTTCACGAACAATCGTCGTTTTTTGATGGTTTTTCCGCTTCTCACAGCTGCTCTTTCCACACCTCCGGATATCTGGTGCCAAATCGTCGCCCGTTTCCTTATTTCTTTGATAATAGAGTTGGCTATTTTTGTGGCATCGATTGTACAAGTTCGTGAAGAGGGCTGGACGAGTGGAATGAGGGAGAGCGGCTCGATCGAGAAAAAAAAGAAGAGTAGCCCCCCCTAGAACCTGGCAAAGTAACTATCAATGAATTCCAATAAAGATTATAACACACAGAGGACTCCTTACCAGCGGGATGAGTGATACATTCGGTGAGCGCCGTAGTTAAGTTTTCCTTATTCGTTAGCTATGCTAAAGGAATGGATTGTTCTCTTTAGGGAGTGCAGAATCAACTAGGGTTAACCTCTCTTTAGCCTATCTGTCCTCATGCTAGTCAATCTCAGGTAATTGGTCTATGGAAAAGGGGTTCCTCTTTCCTTCACCTAATGGCAAATACAAAAAGAGTTCGGCAACGCAAAAGCGGGCTTAATAATCAAATAATAAGATCGAGTTAAGAGACTCGTCCCCTGAACTATCTAGTTAACGGCGGCGTGATCTTGCTGTAGGGTCAGAGCTGCACCAAAGAACAGTTATTATCGACTCGATGGCTCTGATCCGCGTGAATCAGACGGTGAGTTACTGGTTCTTGAATGGGAATCCCGAGCACCAAAGAGCAGAGTGATCCTGCTCGAGATAGGACCGGGTAAAGGGAAAAAGACAGAAAAGACCATAGAATAGCAATAGGAATCGCTGCTATACGACAACTTTCTCCGTGGAGCCCGCAGCTAAAGGTTAACAAAAGATTGTAGAACCCATGGACTTAACTTACTATCTAAACGATACGAGACGGGTCAGTCAAGGGCCACCAAAGGCACAAAGCTAGCGAATATCCGTGAGAGCGGAAGATATAAAAGGTATAGGTAAGTAAGGCTTGCATCTCTTTTAAGATCAAGGGCAATAAGACGTCGAAGGAAGAATCCGCAATGCTTTGACATTCCTTTTCAAATGAGTTGTGCCCAGCCCAGTTAGTCCACTACTACAGATAGTAACTAGCACAGAAAAACAAGATGGAATCAAATACATACGGTGTTAATTAATTTACTGAAGTGAAGCAAGGAACGTAGTAACTCGACTGGTTGGAGAGGAACTTTGTTATTAGGGTTGAATTTCCAGTCTTCGGGCCTCAACACCGGAGCTTATCCTAAGGCCTAGGTAGGTAGGTAGGTAGTGACGTCTCTTGCTGGGTCTTTCATAAGGAATGGTCCTGTTAGTCTTAATCCAGCGACTGGCCTTGCTCCGAGCCGATATCCAAAGTATGGTTCGCTCGCTAATTATATGCTTAACACATGCATCTGAGGTCAGAGGTGCCGCTAAGGTGAACGCTCAGCTTCAACTCTGACTATATATTATATATAAGTGCACTAAAGGTTAACTATGTCAATCTACAACTCAATGTGATTGGCTTCGCCCGGGCTCAGTCTCTTTCGGCCGGTATATAGAATCGTCGGAGCGAGCAGAACAGCGGAGCGAAGTGGGCTGTGTAATCATTTGATTTTTTGACTTTTTTTTGAATATAATATATAAGAGTAAGTAAGGAGCTGAAAACGAGTCCTTCGGAGGGCGAAGAAACTCATTAATTCATTGATGAGGGCCCCTCATTCAAATGTTATGCTTCGTGCTTCCCTCACATTTTGAGTTGATTCTTTCCAATTTCGAGAGTGAGATTGATCCGACCAAGTAGTAGTGCGAAAGCCGAGTACATACATGGCTAGTTTCCAGGCAAGCCATCCATATTGGCATAACCTTCTTCTATGCCATCTAACTTCATAGCCGATAGTTTCCGTTGATCATTATCTTCATCCATCGGATCAGCTCCTTCTTTTCTTATTTTTTTCAATGACTGCTTCTTATGCTTGCCCTCGTTCTTCTCTCTTCTCCTAGACCCACCCCCCTTACTGTCTGTTTAGGCCCCCTGCCAGGTACTCCAGTCTCATTGCGTACCGTCGTCTGCATCTTCTTGCCCTGTTTTCATAGTTGTTTGCTTTTCTTATATGGATTAGGCTTGGTTAAAAGCGTACCGTCAAGCAAGAAAAGGAACCGTAAACTAGCTTTACCGAGTTGGCTTCTTCGTATGAGCCCTAGCAGCATCTATTCCTTACTCTGTTTTCTGCTTTCAAGCCCCTAAAGTAGGATCGTCTAACGAAGTCAGGTACGAGGGAATATGTTAATGCAAAAGAGGCGAAGAGGCTGGTGACCAGAGAAGGTCTGTGATGGAAGCAATTCCTGGCTTTCTGGTCTGTGATAAAAGCAATCTCTCTCCGGTCGGTTCGACTGTTAATGAAAAAATGAATAGATCCTTAGGAAGAAAAAGGCTCTTTTGCTCTTGTGTAGAATCAGTTGTTACAGAAGGAGCGGTTTTCGTTTCGCAATGGAATCAGAATTAGCTACGATCAATGAAAATATCGTAGTATAGTAAGAGCCAACGAAGTAGCTGTAACGTGAACAGCTAAAGCTCCTTACCTTATATGGGCTGCACCGCGCTGAATGATCAAATCCCATTTATTCTTATTTTTTTACATTCCAACTCCCATGCCTTTCCGTTGGTCAACAACCAACCGTCGATTTCCCTTTTCCTTAATTTTGAGAACAAGTCTCTCTTGGGGGGAGAGCAGAGCATGCAAAATCGAGCAATAAATGGATCTTAAAAGAATTCCACTTTGAACGGCACGACTCTTTAGATTTTTGCGCTGGCATTTGAGTTGTCTCCCCTCCTCTTTCAATCGACACACTCGACGCAGATAGCTCCGGTGGCCCCGGCTTCTGCCTCTATCAGGCTTAGGCTGCCCCCACCCCCACAGAGCCACAGCATAGAGTAGCTGCTCCCGCGCTACAACCAATCAAAATTTTATACGGATCGATATATGATGATGCTAAACCGAGATAGAGAAAGAGGGCGAAGAAACTCATTAATTCATCGATAAGGGCTGCCGCGCCTCCCTTTGTTGGCTCTTCGAGACAAAAACACTCATAGGAATGGTGCTAATTCCCATGTTCCTTCTAGTCTCGTTTGGTTTCGAAAGCCTCCCCCTCCCTGTTTCTTACTCTTTGAAAGCTGTCATCCTGGATTTCTTTTTGAATGGTTTCTTACTCTTTGAAAGCTGTCATCCTGGATTTCTTTTTGAATGGTTTCTTTGTTCTCTTATTTGGATTGAAAGAAAGAAAAAACTTCATTTTCTTCGACGAATTTCGGCTATGACCAATGCACCAATAGCTGAATAGGCGTAACAAAGCTACCTGAAAAGGCAAGGTGCACCTTGGGATTGAAATTGACGAATTGCGTTTTGCCCGAGAGATTTATTTAGAAAGATTATCCATCGGATAAAGAATGCAAAAATAGAAAGAATATAAATAAAGGCGCATACACGGGAAGGGGGCACCACTACTTCCAGGGGGAGACTAGCCTCATTACTTCTTAGTGGGCGAGAGGTGCGCCTAACCCACCTACCCACTCATAAATCACGGTGTTCAGCTGACTTGAACTGATAGACCCCTATTGTATTGGAATTTAGCGCCCATCTTTTTACTATTGTCAACGAATCTCTTCAATGTTCGATTCTATTCTATGTTAGAACATTTCTGTGAATGCTATTCTAATCTAAGTGGTCTTATTCTGTGTCCTGTGCTAGGAAGCATTACTCTTCTTTTCATTCCAAATTCAAGAATACGACCGATACGATTAATTGGTCTGTGTGCCTCTCTTATTACTTTTTTGTATTCTCCTGTTCCTCGGATACAATTCGACTCTTCTACGGCCAAATCTCAATTTGTGGAAAGCCTTCGATGGCTTCCTTATGAAAACATCAATTTTTATTTGGGTATAGACGGTATCTCTTTATTCTTCGTGATATTGACCACATTTCTGATCCCTATTTGCATTTCAGTGGGTTGGTCTGGTATGAGAAGTTATGGGAAAGAGTATATTACAGCATTTTTAATTCGTGAATTTCTAATGATCGCCGTGTTCCGCATGCTAGATCTTTTACTATTCTATGTTTTTCCCGAAAGCGTGCCAATCCCTATGTTGTGCGGAGCGGAGTATCTTATATTCGCTGGGAGAAAGCTTTTCCTCTGCAGGGGCCTTGTGCAGTAAACCCCCTACGGGCGGTCGTCCGTCGTCGTAAAGTAGTCCCCGCGAAGCTTTCGGGAAGAGGGGTAGTCTTGTGTGTAAGCATAGCATTTCTGGTCGAACCCGCCCAATCCAACTAAGAAGAACCGAACCTGACAAACACATCTTTTTCCTTTTGGGAGGGTACTCCGAGTATAGTGGGTACCTCGTAGGACCTCGACCCGCCTACTCGGGTCTTGTATGGATATGCAGGAAGGGGTGCTCCTAGGTGTGTGTAGGGGTTGTGTTTGTTCGCGAGAATGGATTCCTCGTCAAGTCTGTTTGGGGGGTGTGGACACACTTGCGCGAATTCAGGTAACGGCTACAAGGGAGAAATCAAAAGGAAACTGTACCCGACCAGGGATGGACGTAAACTCGTAAGCTACCGAGGTTAGGGATAATCGTCCAGGTCTTATTGTGAAACAAAAAAGCCGCCCCGCCACAGCAAGCGGGTTGGTTCCTCTGTCGTCGCCGGATAGCTCTTGGCGAGGTACTTTTGTCACTCGACTGAAAGGAGAGGAGACCTTAGGATAAGTTGCTAAAACAAAGGGGAGTAGAGGATCGACCCGTTCAGTAGAATTCCGAAGAAAGACTGTTGACAGCTGGTAGAGACATTTCTTTGGCCCCCGTCAAATCAAAAGGAAATGCGGGCAGGTTTAAGCTCGGCAAAGGGTTCGAGAATAGGGTCCTGCCCTTCAGATTCTCAGAATAAAAAAAGAGTTCCAAACCTTTATGCATGCACCTCCGTATAAGTGCTGCGTACAAGTTCCGGCCAGGATAATTGGGAAAGATCAAACCCGAAAGAACCGCTCACATCACAGTAGTAGTAGCGTAAAGGCCGTAAGTCGGGTAGCGGCCATAACATAAGGTAAGGGGCTATTACTTTCACATCTCTCCTTTTGTCGTACTATAAGAAAGAGAGATCCGCTGCGTGAGCAACCCGACTGTGCGTTACATGTGCTCTACAGGCCGCACTCCATCTTTCTTCTTAACAAGCCCATTTATCTTTAGATTTTGAAGACGGGCGTTGCGTTCGGTTCGAAAGGTATGGTTTTCAGTATGTCTCTAGATAGGGCGCCCCACTAGTCCGGCTAGAGCTAGTGAGCGGTTCTTTCGGGCGAGAAGCAGGCCGGGCCCTACGGGCGGGCATCTCCCGCAACGAAAGCTGCATAGTTCGCCACCACCCGAAAAGTAAAAGATTAGAGAGTCCAGGCTAAAAATACATGCATAGATAGTGATCTAATGACAAGGGCCGACGACGGAAGCTCGGGACGGAGCCGTATGATGCGGAAGTCTCACGTACGGTTCCCTGAGAAGGGAGTGGCTACCTACTGGAGCTTCGACCAAGCACCCCCGGTCAATTCCGCTTTGGGGCCACCCCTTACTCTACCATTATTATAGGAGTATGGGGTTCGAGACAAAGAAAGATCAAGGCAGCATATCAGTTTTTCCTTTATACTTTACTTGGATCTCTTTTTATGCTATTAGCTATTCTGTTGATTCTTTTCCAAACAGGAACCACCGATTTACAAATATCATTAACCACAGAATTTAGTGAGCGGCGCCAAATCTTTCTATGGATTGCTTCTTTCGCCTCTTTCGCCGTCAAAGTGCCTATGGTACCAGTTCATATTTGGTTACCTGAAGCTCATGTAGAGGCACCTACGGCAGGATCCGTCATCTTGGCAGGAATTCCTTTAAAATTTGGAACCCACGGGTTTTTAAGATTTTCAATACCCATGTTTCCCGAAGCGACACTTTGTTCTACTCCTTTCATTTATACTTTAAGCGCGATTGCTATAATATATACTTCCTTGACCACTTCAAGACAGATCGATCTAAAGAAGATCATTGCTTACTCCTCAGTAGCCCATATGAATCTAGTGACTATTGGTATGTTTAGTCGGGCGGCGGCCGTTAGGTCACCTATTTTGAGTTATGGACACACAAGGCCAAAACATGTGTGTCGGGCGTGCGACCCATCAACCTACTAGCAATAGAAGAGAAAACATAGCATGTCGCAACAAAAGCTTGATTCGAGGCGTCAGCAAAACACTGCCGTCTGTTCCCTTCAGTCCCTTAGCGCCCCGGGACGGGAGTGGGGGACGGCTCTACGCGCAGGCAACAGCAGCACCGGCTCCACGAAGTCTGAATCGAATCTTTCTGTTGGCTTTCCCAAATTCATTCATAAATCAAAATCAAAGGGCTAGAAGCGAGCGCTTCTAGCTGCTTCGCCTGCTTCTTCTTATTATGGCGGCTATGTTGGCGTGGCGAAAATGAACGAAAAGCGAGATGAACGTGCTATTTTCAAATCGATTGATAGATTGATCTGTTCTGATAGATCTAAAGAGTAGAAATAGATAGAGAATAGAGAGGGAATCAATAATAAGGTCTTTGAGCCTATTTCTATCTATTGATGAGACAACTATCTATTCTTGATCCATCAGAAAGAAATCGATATGTATCTGATGGAATCTTCTACATCGTACGTAGAGCGCCCAAGCGCTTTTTGGGCCAGCTCAGTTCTCTTATCCATCGGTCCAATGCACTGGGCTCATCTCATGGAGGGAAAAGCCAAAATGTAGTTGTCTTGTTGTTGTTCGCCGCCTCGACGCATTCCCTTCTCTCCCCGGCATCGTCCCACACAGAAAGAAAGAGCGCGGAGCCCCGGCCCGAAGCCGTAGGTCCGCTAACGTAAAGCGAGGAGTTGAGCCTGAACTGGCGAACCGAAGTAACTTTCGGAACCATACTTCCTACAGCTAACATGTGCCCAGTCCTGCGGAAAGGCGCAAACGAACGTGAGCTGCTATACCGAATCCCCCGCTGGCCATCGGGGACCGAGTGGTAAGGCCATGATCTGCAGGGGAACGGATCACTCATTCTTCCATTGGGGACAGGTGCACGAACGACAACTCCAAACGTCACACATCCGCCGCCTACTTACCGTTTAGGTGGCACCAGCGAGATCCAGCTAAGGAAAAAGAGTGTCGCGGCTGCTCCACTCCGCCGCGGTCTCATGAACTTCACTTCGTTGCCTTCCCGCGCGCAAAGCGAATGGGCGCTGTGCTGTGGGTCAGTTTCGGGGCGGGGGGCGCAGAGATACTAGAAGAAATGATTCATTTGTTTGGATCGACGAGCTTTTTCAGCCCCAAAACTCAGAATCAATGGGAATGTCTGTCCATAAACATCTATTCTATCTGTATATATAGGGGATCTCTCTATACATATCAAAGTCTTTTATGGCATTGATATGATCGCCTAGCTGTAGCCGCATATCACAGCTGCGCTCAATATGCGGATTTCTGTTGGATCAGATCTTTTCTTTCGCTTTGACGAAAGCTTTTTGACCTAGCGAAAAGCACTTTCGCGCAAGCAAAGTAGAAGCTTTGCCAGAAGCAAGACGAGGAAGTGGAGCTGTCGTATAAGCGGTAGCTTCCCCCGACCGACTAAACTAAAATACAAGAGTCGCGGCCTACTTTGATTGCGAAGGGGTTTGGCAACAAGCAAACGGCTTTCTATCATAGTTGCAAGGGTTCAAAACCTTAGTTCGCTGCTTTTCCCAGGACCAGAGAAGGGCTTATACTGCTCGCCTTTGTTTGGTTTGATATATTCATTCAGTCAAAATACAAACTACAACAAAGTGGAAGTGGAAGGGCCGCTATAGAAGCTAGAACTTGCTTTATAAGTCGGCCTAACCAAAGCGTCACGACAACAAAAAATTATCCTTATGAATGGAATCTTAAGTAGGGGGCTTTGACCGCCCGCCTACCAATCAAAGAGGCAGAGAGTAAACGTAAGCTCACCCGTAAGCTCGAAGAGAGCTTCCCTTCATTCGCTTCGCGGGAGCCGCACAAGCACATAGCTGGAAGTCAGAGGGCCCATACTACCTGCCTAACCCTTTGTTCCGAGGGACCGTAGATCGGAAAGCACTCCATTTATCCAAAAGAGAAGGGAAGGGGCCTATGTATTTGCATGACCCCTGCGGATTTGACCCTATCCCGGAGCCAATCCCCTATTGGTCCTGCCACCACGCCGCAGAACGAGAGCTCGTGTGGAACCTTTTCTTTCTGGCGTAACAGCCGGTGGAACGTAACAAAAGATTACGGTCGCCTAACATTAACATAAGGGCGGGGGGTACGGTAAACTCGGCCAAAATATGACACCCGAAGGGCCCGAACGCACAATCCTATCCCATCCGAGTCCGAGTTTACCCCTTGCACTTCGGACAGCCGACCGTAGCATCATAAGGAGGACCCCCTTTCGAGGTAAAAAAAAAAAAAAAAAAGGTACGGTACATATAAGGAGGTTGGACTTTCTCAACGTGGTGTATAGCACGAAAAACTTTTCGATACAAGAAAGGGCCGTTCTCACATGAAAGAAGAGAAGAAATCCTTTCTTCTCTTCTTTCTCTTTCTCGAGAAGGAAAGAAAAGAAAGAGGATGGGGGGAGGGGGGAATGGGGCCGGTGCCCTTCTTTTACGGCCGTCACTCTTATTTGTCAGCCGTGAGGAACTACCGGCTCGGTCGGTGGGAAAGGAAAGGCTTGGGCCTACCTATCCCGATAAGACCTCATAAAGGAACGGCGGGAGTGATAGGTTCCATATTGCCGAGCTGAAGGGCAAGACTTTTGTACGTGATCGTAGTATGTGACGTCGTCTCGTCCACGCTGCATTGAAGAGTACCTACGCACTAAGTTCCGGTTCACTGATAAGGAAGATAGAGTTGGGCGGGGGTCTACGATGTGATACTCAAGTATATGACCCGGGGAGATACATGCTAACTATGGGTAGGAAGCAGGAACCCTTATGTAAATAATTTCAGGGGGGGTTACAGATCTCTTATACTACCATCGATCGACAGAGCGGAACGACCAGAAAAATAAGTGATGTTAGAAAGCCGTATGATAGGTGGTAACTATCTTGTACGGTTCGGGGGGTAATCGGCGTACTCCGGGAGAAATCTTTCGCTCTATCGAACATACAGGGAATTGGAGGTAGCATTCTACCGATGTTAAGTCATGGACTGGTTCCTTCAGCCCTTTTTCTATGTGTTGGTGTTTTATATGACCGACATAAGACTCGACTTGTTAGATATTACGGAGGTTTAGTGAGCACCATGCCGAATCTCTCTACCATTTTCTTTTCTTTTACTTTGGCCAATATGAGTTCACCTGGTACTAGCAGCTTTATCGGGGAATTTCTCATCTTAGTAGGAGCTTTCCAAAGAAATAGCTTAGTAGCCACATTAGCAGCGCTTGGGATGATTTTAGGTGCGGCCTATTCCCTTTGGCTATATAATCGTGTGGTTTCTGGAAATTTAAAACCCGATTTCCTCCATAAATTCTCCGATTCAAATGGCAGAGAAGTTTCCATATTTATACCTTTTCTTGTTGGAGGGGCGACCGTCCGTTGAACTACCAAAGAAAAAGGGTAAACCTATGTGATCATGACATTGTAGGTGCTTGCGATGGGACGGATGCGACTTCCCTCAGTTGGTTTGGGTGGCATAGCCCGTTGCATAAGTCCCCCTTTTTTTGATTCATTTTTTGAGTCTTTAGGGAGCCAAAGCTTTACTTTACTAATAAAGGCTCGCGCAGGGGCGCTCACTTTTTTTTGCTAAGCCGTCTCTTTCTGGGTGGGACCGAGAGAAATAAAGGACAGAGGGCAACCATGCATGGTACTTCTCGACCCTGTCTCCGAGGGACAGTTGAACGAGCGACTCATGAATGCTGCCGGGTCGGACGAGCCAATAACTCGAACGCGTTCGGTCTGTTTTTTGAGCAAGAATCACAGCGTTACCTTACCTTCACCATGATACGGACTCCAAGTTCTTATGGCAGAGCACGAGGAGATTTATCATCAATATTCTAATGGGAATGGAAACCAGAAGCACGACCGAGGTCTTCGTAGTCTAAAATAATCAAACCATCAATAACAGTAATGTAAGCATGAGACTTTTTGGTAGTACCGGTGAACCAGATGGCCGCGGCGATGGAATCTGGGACGGAGGACTCGTAGTATCTCTCTAGATCCGGCAAAAGCGAAAGACCCCCTAGTTCCATTCGAATGAAGGCTGACTGCTGAGCCCACTCTGGCCCCGCGGGGCGGGCCCCCGTGGTTGCGAGCCGGAGCTGCCATAGCTTATGGCTAGAGCAATGGGAGGGGCCTCAGCAGAGAGAACAGAACCGTAAGGATAACGAGTGCTCCGCCCGTCAAGCGGGCGGCAGGAGCAGCAGGCAAGTACTTGGTAGGCCAACAGTCCAGTGGGCACTCGACGAAAGGGGGGCACACGGAGCAAGTACGAGAAATTGGCCCCGCTCCGCTTTATAAAAAGCAAGGACCCACTACGGGAGGTCAAACCCAGGACCTATGGAAGTCGGGGCTCGTCCCCGGTCAATATTGGATCAAACAAAACAAGCAATAGGGGCCCGTAGCACTGACCTCTTTTTTTATTGATTCAATATAATAGGGGAAAAGATCGTACAGTTCCCTACCGAGACAAGAGACACTCTTAACAGATCCTCCGCGCGCTGGGCATACCTCTTCCGTGCGTTTTTCTCGTGACAGGAACAGAACAACAGGGAAAGACCCGGCCGACCTGCCCAGGGCTCGAGGGCGAGCTTTATTTAAGAGAGAATGGGGAGCGAATCGAAAGGCTTCCGTTTTCGTTCTTGGTTTGGTTCGGGCTCCTCTCGATCTTTTTCGTAGTAGGGAAGGGGGAAGGAGTCTAAATCTATGGACATTAATGAACCATCATTGATGGACGTTGCACATGACACGATCAATTCGACTCAGGGTCCGGCGCTAATAGAGGTTGCTTACTTTCCTAGTAGCGAAGGAAAAGGGCAGGGCTTTTTTCGTGGTAATAGTGGGCGGGTCTCCTTTCGAAGTAAAGGCCTTCGCATTCCTAATCCGCCCCACCAACCCCGGACGGCTTAGTTTGTCCCAGCTTGGTGAATCGCATTCCCCCGCAACGACATAGTTTGTGCGCCCTTTACCGTTCTCGCTCAGTGTTTGCAACGTAACGGCTGGGGAGGCAGTCGTAGAAGCGAAGTCTATCGCCACGCCAACCATCAAATACGAGATTGGGCCCCTTCTCAAAGATTTGATGGAATGGCCCACCCAATAGCGCTTATGTCATATGGGAACTCATGGCTGGAAACAATCCTTATGTTTTTGATATCCGGTAGGAATAATAAGAATCAAAGTCCAGGTAGGTTGGTGAGCCTAGTGATAGGAGACTATCTAGCTTGGTTCGGAGAGCACTTGTTGGGTTAAAGACTTTTTTGTTGCTAAATGTTACAGCCTAAATGCTGAACTATTGACTCTACTCGTTCGGATGGGTGTTCACCCCAAAGTGTTCCCGGACTGCATGCATACATCCGTAAGTAACTTAGTGCAACATGGCAAATTTCATTGAGAGGAATCAGCAAAGAAAAGAAAAACGGGTCAACATCTTAATGTGTATTTGAGGTTCTCGGGCTGAGGAGTGTCCACATGAGTTCGTTGAGCTAGCTAGGTTAGACGGTAAAGAAGTCCCTCAAGCATTGAAGAAAGGAAGAAAGCCAGTAAACTACCTTACTAAACTGCTTTCTGACTCTCTCTAGCCAGTAAACTACCTCTCCTTCCAGTGTTTTTTCCTTTGTACTTCCACTTCTCTGAAGAGTCGATCCCGATTCTTGTACCGTCACGGGAGCGAGTAAGTATAGGATGTTGTGACGGAGGCTGAGAATGACGCAATGAGATGGTTGAGGTGGGACGATGGATGCAGCTTCAACCGGATAAGTCGACAACAAGAGGAAGGCTTGGTACGCTCTCATAAGTCGATGTAGATGATGACGGCGGCACCGTTGGAGAAGGCGCTGTTGGAGTTGGTGTAGCATCAGCTTCGACAGTAGAGGACGACTGTATGAGTAACAGGGAAGTAGCCGTCATTAAATTAAGGCATTATGAGAAGGGACCGTGGTTGAGGAAGCGGCGGGCTGAAGAGGAGAAATCGGAAGATGCACCTCACTTGGTCGAGCGGGAAGAGGTACTTTATTTAGTAACTCGACTGAAAGGAGAGGGTGAAGCTGGAGGCGGAGGCAAAGATGACACTGCAAAAGGAATTATTATCGCTTAGCGCTTGTGCTAAGGAATGGCCTCTATCCGGATATTTAGCCCTAGCTGCACTACGCAAGGAACTACCCTTCGGGAACGGACTAAGACTAATAAGCCTAATAAGTCCTTCCTGCCCTCATGCGTCTTTATGAGAAAAATGCACTAGATCGCCCGCACTTTCCAACAAACTCCAGCTTCAAGTCCGGAAGAAGGAACTCTTTCTTTGAACCTTCGACTCGTGATTCTTACCAGAACATTAGGCAACTAATTTATCGAACTCTTGTCTTTCAAGCGCCGAGGGATAACTATTTGTTTGTCCGATATTATACGAGTTAAGGCACCAAAACCCCAGCTCGGTATTCTAAATCCTTCCTTACATAATTACGCCTCGTAACAAATGTTGATCCTGCTTTTTTGACTCTTTGCTTTGCTCTTTGCGCTTTCCTGCTTGCTTTCCAACTCGAACTACAGGGGTTCTATTGCCTACCACACCTTGGAGCCCTCCGGGGTTAGGCCAGGGGCGCTACATTAATGCTTCCACCACGACACTCGGATAACGAAGGAAAAGCCTTATAGGTCATTCTATTTCGGTGCATGGTCAGGCTCTCGTATGTGGGTCTGCCTTTTTCAGGAATTACATGATCATTAGTGAAATAGCGCATAGGTTTGGATGGGATGATACGAAATAGAGCAGTTGCTGGCATGCAAAACCGAAAAGGAACTTCCTTATTCACTGAAATTCCTGTGTGAAAGAGTCCAAATGATTTAGCGTTTTAGCGTAGAGAGAAGACTTTCGAGTGAACGAACGATTTAAGATGCAGCGATCGTGGCCTTATTTTACGTCGTATATTGTGATTCTGACGAGTGAATTTCATCCATTTACTGATAGATAAAGGATAGGAACCTACCTATCAGAAGAGGTTTTAACTAGAATACGAACAAGATAAGAGGATGCCCCATTTTATTAGAGGTATAGGTTTGGGAAAATGGGGTTTTAACCAAGTAGGGGTGTGAGGGCTTGATTGAGAGTTTTTTGGTAGGAGACTACTTGCCAAGGCTTCTACGGAAAGAGGACTTGGACAAGGCTTTTTTAGGATGGGCAAGGGCCACGAGAGAGGTTTTCCTATTATCCCTAGCTAGAAGCAATCGGTAATGGAATAAGAGGAGCAGCCAAAGGGGCACCTATTTGCATTTGAAAAGCGGCCTATGTTTCCGGCTGACCCTCCCTTGCTGCACATCAGTAAGATACAGCAAGCAACAGCTAATGTAATGCTATTTGTATATATATGTATGCAGGCTAGGCCTTTTCTTTCGTATCGAGAAAAAGCCGCTTCAGAAAAGAAAGCGGAGGCTGCTATGGACGTCTTTGATTGGATGGAGACAGATATATATAGAAAGTGTGCAGTGAGAGATCTTTATAGGTAGAGTTAAGTAAAGCCAGTCTTTACTTAACTCGGCCCAAACAATTTTGATTATTCAATATAAAACTGTCCCATGCTTTCCGTTGGTCAACAACCAACCAAACCACATATTTTCGTCTTTCCAAATTAGGAGAGCAAATAAGCAAGTCCTTTCCAACTAGAGCTCCTGGCGGTCTTTTAAGCTGTTCAACTAGTTAGGGCATTAGCCTTAGAGGCAGGGGTTTGAAGTCAGGAATTTCCCACTCCCACTGGACGACATGCGGATAGAGAAATGCGACTAAGCTAGATTCAGGAACAGCTTCTATTAGTACACAATCTTTTTGAATATAGATCAGCAGCGAATGTTGCGACAGTAACTGCAACATCGACAACAACCTTCAGTCGTCGAAGTAAGGAATTACTAGGAACTGCTTTCATTCCCACGATATGCGCCAACAGGGCTTTTAGGAAGAGTAGTAACAGCACCAGTAACCGCGCTTTCTTTATTCCGGACTTTCAGTAAGGAATGATAGAACAGCTGATACAAAGATAGTGAGAAGAGCTGATATGCTTAAGCGTCGAAAGGACTGTTTGCTTACGTGCCGGATTGCTTTTCTAACTAGCCAGTATATAGTCACAGCTGATATTTCTATACGAAAGAAAGCTTTAATAATAGATGCGATTGTGAGCAGGCTTACTTGTCAGTGCTAGCTTGTATGCGCTTTCTATTACAGCAACAGCTTTTATGCGAAAAACAAGAAAAAGGAAAACTGCAGCTCTGCGACATAACCAGTCTTGCAGAACTGGAAGAACGAATTGACTCGACAAGGAAACCAAGTAAAAGGGTTGCGCCTGACAGCCAAGCGCCAGTTTTTGTAATCTCTTTCCTTTCAAGGAGTCCTTGTCTTCTTGCATTACGGCCTCGATCTACGCAATGAAAACGTATTTCCTCTAACTGCCCGTAAAGTCAGAATTCAACGAAGAGCACTCATTTATGATGTAACTATTATGTACCTAGACCGGCCTTACCCGATACATTATTAACTTGCTTCCCATAGGAAGAAGGAAATCCTACCTCCATATGATTGATTCTCGCAATGAAGTCTTCCCGTTGATTCCACTTCTTTCTCCTCTGACTCAGTCTAGCAACCCCACCTTGGTCTCGTAGCCCACTTGTAGCCATCACTACCGCGGGTCTTTGCTCATAGTCACGAATAAGCTTCTCCTAAGTCCTCTCAGCAATTCAAAGATGAGACTGACTGACTTCTATTAAGTAATCGGATAAGACTGATGCACTCACTTTTAAGACTTCCCCGATCTCCTACCCGTCTAAAAACTAGAAGTCAGCATTCTATTCTAATCTCCGGCCTTCATGCCAGGGCTGATACCTCCACCACTTAGACTGATGTGGAAAATTGATCCCCGAGTGGCTTTTTCCTCCGGTCGAGTCATCTTTCGCTTCAATACCTGGAACTGAGACGGATTCGGATGGAGAAGGATTCAATAGTTCATCATGAGCTGTCCGAAACCGTACTTCTTCCCGCGAAAACTCGGAATTAGCTTTAGCTCGAACCTTTATCTGTTGCTCGAACTCTAATACACTGTAGTAGCAGGCGGCACTCGAGTTCTTTGTGCCAGGTGTCAGAAAAAAAGTACGCAATTTCCAAGCATCCTAGTTCAGCGTGAATCATCTCTTGTCTCAATGGAAGGCCAAGGCCTTCAAAGCGGATTCCGCCGGAAGCTAATCCAGTGGCTTGTTGAGTGGAGGACCGAACATGAATTATACCCATAAAAGGTCCTTCCTACCCCTATTCCAAAACCCCTTCCCCTCTGAGGGCACGGGCACACTTTCAGGAAGTAATGTAGTAAAAAGTCGAATTTCAAATAGAACTATGGTGACCTTGCAAAAAAGATCTTTTCTTCGTTTGAGTGTACCTTTCCTATGACTATTAATCCTGATGAAATCCGTGAAGTTTTGACCTTGTTTTAGAAGTTTTCTTTGGCGTTGAGTGAATATTGGTATCACTACCCATCCTTATCTTCTTCTTTTATTCATAGGAATAGAAAGCACGATTAAGCGGTTTTTCAATGGCAAGTGCCGGTCGTCGAGTGGCTGAACCAACCCCTACGGCGGATCCACACGTACTGATGAATGCCAGCCATCCTTTATCGAGTAGCCTTGACTATTCAAAAACCCTTGCTGATTCGATAGCCTGAAAAAGATCGACCACGATTTTGATTTCTGACTGCCTATGCCTCTAACGATGCTTCGGGCAAACTGTAACTAACTAGGTGCCCTACTCCTACCCCCCCTGTTCTCACCTTCATCTCTGCTGCCTCCGCTCCAGCTTGCTCTATTACCTATGCAATCACAGCTCAGTAATGGACTGGTGAACTAAAATGGATAGCTGCTGGGAGAATTGCGACTGATGAATCGCGATCAGCCGCTGATTCCCCTGCCGTTGGATTCGTGCCTCAAGACTCTGCCACTGGGACTCGGTCGGAAGAATCTACTGCGGCCTTCTCTACCCACCTTTATGAAATTTTAACCCCAACCAGCCATGACAAGGCTTAATTTATTAGAACCCGTTGTTGTTTAGAAAGATGTGTTATTCCTGTGAAAGTCTCGTTTTTGACTCAGTTTTTTTTGAGCATTGTACACGGGCTTTGCTGCGACGAGGATGCCTTTTTTAATCAGGCCAACGTCAAGACCTGAAACAGAGCCCTACCACGTTAAGGGAGAGCACCCCAACTTGCTTGTTGACACGTGAGGGAAAATAAGAGTCTGAGGTGGCAGGATTTACCACTATAACCCTATGGTAGTGATGGTTGGTCCCAGTACTCCTTCGAGTGCCTTTTGCGCTTAGCGTAGGAAAGAGGAGTTGCCTTGCCTTACCACACCAACCACCTTAGCGCTGGAAGTTCTAGCAATGGGCAGCTAGGCAAAGGATAATTAGCTATCTAATGAATATTCATTAGATAATAGATTGTGGATCTGTTCTTAGCTCGTGCAATCAATAAAAAGCGGTCCTTCGCCTTAGTAAGCTAGCTTTCTAAGCCCGGACGTGGATCGATCGTGACGAAAAAATGGGACTAATCCTCTGTACTGTAGTAATAGAAGAGTCAGAGTCCCTTCTCGACCAGACGAAGGAGATAGGAATAGAATTCTGCCTTGACCCTCCTGGAGGCGCAAAGTTCATAATTCAGTGTGGTGGGGGCCTAGTAGTATTATAAGGATGTTGGTTTCGTATATAAGAAGACTGCTGCTTAGAGGAGAGTGATCTGTTCATCTAACTCAAAATATTGTAAGAAGAAGAAGAATCTTACGCCCCAAATTCCCATCTCTTTTTTCTTGGTTGGACCAACCGGCACCAGCCATTTCCGTCTTCCTTAATTGGGAGAGTCAGAATCAGTCTCTCTTTGTTTGGGGGGAGCAGAAAATGAAGGAACCTTTGCTTTGAAAATGATTGTTCTAAAATGGTTATTCCTCACAATTTCTCCTTGTGATGCAGCGGAACCATGGCAATTAGGATCTCAAGACGCAGCTACACCTATAATGCAAGGAATAATAGACTTACATCACGATATCTTTTTCTTCCTCATTCTGATTTTGGTTTTCGTATTATGGATCTTGGTTCGCGCTTTATGGCATTTCCACTATAAAAAAAATGCAATCCCGCAAAGGATTGTTCATGGAACTACTATCGAGATTCTTCGGACCATCTTTCCTAGTATCATCTCGATGTTCATTGCTATACCATCATTTGCTCTCTTATACTCAATGGACGAGGTAGTAGTAGATCCAGCCATTACTATCAAAGCTATTGGACATCAATGGTATCGGACTTATGAGTATTCTGACTATAACAGTTCCGATGAGCAGTCACTCACTTTTGACAGTTATATGATTCCAGAAGAAGATCTAGAATTGGGTCAATCACGTTTATTAGAAGTGGACAATAGAGTGGTTGTACCAGCCAAAACTCATCTACGTATTATTGTAACATCTGCTGATGTACCTCATAGTTGGGCTGTACCTTCCTTAGGTGTCAAATGTGATGCTGTACCTGGTCGTTTAAATCAAATCTCTATTTTGGTACAACGAGAAGGAGTTTACTATGGTCAGTGCAGTGAGATTTGTGGAACTAATCATGCCTTTACGCGTGCGCCCGGAAACATAGGCCGACTGTTGAGCCCACTCTGGCTCAGCCGCACCACCCGGGGTGCGAGCCACCCGAGAAGCAAGCTATTACAGCGAGCGGCTGGAGCTGTAGGGAGCCGAGGAGCAAGGCAGTAGATAAGATAGAAGAAAGGGCCAGGCACCCGGTGGAGCAGAGGGGACGGTTAGGATAACGAACTTGAAACGCGGAGCCCGAGCGGCTGGCGAGCGAGTGGTTAGTGGCCAATAGCGCCCTAGTTGATGGCATTCCTCTCTGCGGCTGGCACTCGAGGAACCACAGGGCACTCCATACAGAGCAAGCAAGTCTTAGGGATGAGACGCCCGCGCAAGGACCTTAATTCTCATTAGGAGGTCGAACCAAGGACCTATGGAAGTCGGGGCTACCCCGTCCCCATGGGCAACGCAATAGTGTCCTGAGGGAGGAGTTTAGAGGCCTTATAGTAGCATGGACTTCTTGATCTTTCTAGGTCATGCGAAGGGGGCCAGTCCAAGATCGTACTGTTCCTCTACAAAGATAATAGACGCTCTCAACGGCTAGGCACCACTCTCTTTCTGAGTTATTCCAGCTTCTTCATGATTTCGATTTCGTGCCGCGGTGAACAAACAAAAAAAGAGGGCCGTCTCAGCGGAAGGAGAAGGACCTGCAACGGCAGAGACTACTGACCCTCTTCTTGTTCTTAGCCGTCTATTACGAGTCCGGGAAGCCTGGAATCATAAATATGAGGGATCCAGAAGGGTGGGCAGGGCTTCCGCAAGGTTTTTTTTATCCCCTCTTCCCGGGATGGGAAATGAGTCCTATCAAGTAAAGGCCATAACCAGCCTCTTTTTTTATGTACACCTTTCTTTGTTTCAGGCTCTTCAAGACCTTCCTCCTGCTAATCCGGCCATTACCGAACCCGTCTTTCCCACCCTTCTCAATTCTTGCGATTCCTAGCCAGCCCCCTTAGCTTATTTTGCTTTATAAAACCACTTTCCCCTTTTTTCAGCTTGCTGCTCGCTTTCTCGCTTCTGAGAGGTACTGACGTGACTCGACTGTAAGGAGAGGCGAAAGGAGCCTGACTTACGGTTTCAAAGCCTGGCGCGAAGCGAAGGGATTGGATTTCACCTATGATCAGATTAGTGGGCAACCATTGTTTACTTTTTTCGTGGTGTTGTTGACGTTGTTGAAAGCTAATTAGGAAGTAGGCCTTGCTTTTCTCCGCTGGGAGCAGCTCACACTATGGTGGAGGAGGTGCCGTGAAGATCTAGGAGTGTGAGCAGTACGAGCTGAAAGGCTCCCATACTGTTTGGAGGGCAGGGGGCATAGATGCCAAAGAAAGCTGACCCCTATCTATCGTCGTAGAAGCTGTTCCTAGGAAAGATTATGGTTCTCGGGTATCCAATCAATTAATCCCCCAAACCGGGGAAGCTTAAGCGGAAATTGAAGAGTAAGGTGAGGGAGGGGGGGGGAGGGGGAAGAGCTATCAAACTTTAGAGGCTTAACTCGCTCGCTCTAACGCTCGTTTAGTAGACAGCTCGTC
>NC_141891.1:35953956-35999798 GCF_030686135.1 Camelina sativa
ATCTATCTCAAACTCTTATAATTAGTTAGTTGCATTGGATTAAGACACATTTTAACCCCATAAACACTAACATAGCTGTTTACAGCTTCAAAGCAATGTTTTCTTGGTTTTAGCCTGTTTTGCGACAAAATGGGTATAACTGGCTTTTAAATTCTCCATATCTATCTCAAAGTCTTATAATTAGTTAGTTGCATTGGATTAAGACACATTTTAACCCTAGAAACACTAACAAAGCTGTTTAGTGCTTCTAAGCAATGTCTTCTTGGTTTTATTCTGTTTTGGGACAGAATGGGTATAAGTGGCTTTGAAACTCTCCACATCTATCTCAATGTCTTATAATTAGTTAGTTGCATTGGATTAAGACACATTTTAACCCCATAAACACTAACATAGCTGTTTACAGCTTCTAAGCAATGTTTTCTTGGTTTTAGCCTTAGCCTGTTTTGGGTTAAAATGGGTATAAGTGGCTTTTAAACTCTCCACATCTATCTCAAAGTCTTATAATTAGTTAGTTGCATTGGATTAAGACACATTTTAACCCCAGAAACACTAACAAAGCTGTTTAGTGCTTCTAAGCAATGTCTTCTTGGTTTTAGCCTCTATTGGGACAAAATGGGTATAAGTGGCTTTTAAACTCTCCACATCTATCTCAAACTCTTATAATTAGTTAGTTGCATTGGATTAAGACACATTTTAACCCCATAAACACTAACATAGCTGTTTACAGCTTCAAAGCAATGTTTTCTTGGTTTTAGCCTCTATTGGGACAAAATGGGTATAAGTGGCTTTTAAAGTCTCCACATCTATCTCAATGTCTTATAATTAGTTAGTTGCATTGGATTAAGACACATTTTAACCCCAGAAACACTAACATAGCTGTTTACAGCTTCAAAGCAATGTTTTCTTGGTTTTAGCCTGTTTTGGGACGAAATGGGTATAAGTGGCTTTTAAACTCTCCACATCTATCTCAAAGTCTTATAATTAGTTAGTTCCATTGGATTAAGAGACATTTTAACCCTAGAAACACTAACAAAGCTGTTTACTGCTTCTAAGCAATGTTTTCTTGGTTTTATTCTGTTTTGGGACAAAATGGGTATAAGTGGCTTTTAAACTCTCCACATCTATCTCAAACTCTTATATTTAGTTAGTTCCATTGGATTAAGACACATTTTAACCCTAGAAACACTAACATAGCTGTTTACAGCTTCTAAGCAATGTTTTCTTGCTGTTAGCCTGTTTTGGGACAAAATGGGTATAAGTGGCTTTCAAACTCTCCACATCTATCTCAAAGTCTAAGAATTAGTTAGTTGCATTGGATTAAGACACATTTTAACCCTAGAAACACTAACAAAGCTGTTTACAGCTTCAAAGCAATATTTTCCTGGTTTTAGAATGTTTTGGGACAGAATGGGTATAAGTGGCTTTTAAACTCTCCACATCTATCTCAATGTCTTATAATTAGTTAGTTGCATTGGATTAAGACACATTTTAACCCTAGAAACACTAACAAAGCTGTTTACAGCTTCTAAGCAATGTTTTCCTGGTTTTAGACTGTTTTGGGACAGAATAGGTATAAGCTGCTTTTAAACTCTCCACATCTATCTCAAACTCTTATATTTAGTTAGTTCCATGGATTAAGACACATTTTAACCCTAGAAACACTAACATAGCTGTTTATGGCTTCTAAGCAATGTTTTCTTGGTTTTAGCCTGTTTTGGGACAAAATGGTTATAACTGGCTTTTAAACTCTCCACATCTATCTCAAAGTCTTATAATTAGTTAGTTGCATTGGATTAAGACACATTTTAACCCTAGAAACACTAACAAAGCTGTTTACTGCTTCTAAGCAATGTTTTCTTGGTTTTATCCTCTATTGGGACAGAATGGGTATAAGTGGCTTTGAAACTCTCCACATCTATCTCAATGTCTTATAATAGTTAGTTGCATTGGATTAAGACACATTTTAACCCTAGAAACACTAACATAGCTGTTTACAGCTACTAAGCAATGTTTTCTTGCTGTTAGCCTGTTCTGGGACAAAATGGGTATAAGTGGCTTTTAAACTCTCCACATCTATCTCAAAGTCTTATAATTAGTTAGTTGCATTGGATTAAGACACAATTTAACCTCATAAACACTAACATAACTGTTTACAGCTTCTAAGCAATGTTTTCTTGGTTTTAGCCTGTTTTGGGATAAAATGGGTATAACTGGCTTTTAAACTCTCCACATCTATCTCAAAGTCTTATAATTAGTTAGTTGCATTGGATTAAGACACATTTTAACCCCATAAACACTAACATAACTGTTTACAGCTTCTAAGCAATGTTTTCTTGGTTTTAGCCTGTTTTGGGACAAAATGGGTATAAGTGGCTTTTAAACTCTCCACATCTATCTCAAAGTCTTATAATTAGTTAGTTCCATTGGATTAAGACACATTTTAACCCTAGAAACACTAACATAGCTGTTTACAGCTACTAAGCAATGTTTTCTTGTTGTTAGCCTGTTCTGGGACAAAATGGGTATAAGTGGCTTTTAAACTCTCCACATCTATCTCAAAGTCTTATAATTAGTTAGTTGCATTGGATTAAGACACATTTTAACCCCATAAACACTAACATAACTGTTTACAGCTTCTAAGCAATGTTTTCTTGGTTTTAGCCTGTTTTGGGACAAAATGGGTATAAGTGGCTTTTAAACTCTCCACATCTATCTCAAAGTCTTATAATTAGTTAGTTCCATTGGATTAAGACACATTTTAACCCTAGAAACACTAACATAGCTGTTTACAGCTTCTAAGCAATGTTTTCCTGGTTTTAGACTGTTTTGGGACAAAATAGGTATAAGTGGCTTTTAAACTCTCCACATCTATCTCAAAGTCTTATAATTAGTTAGTTGCATTGGATTAAGACACATTTTAACCCCATAAACACTAACATAGCTGTTTACAGCTTCAAAGCAATGTTTTCTTGCTTTTAGCCTGTTTTGGGACAAAATGGGTATAACTGGCTTTTAAACTCTCCATATCTATCTCAAAGTCTTACAATTAGTTAGTTGCATTGGATTAAGACACATTTTAACCCCATAAACACTAACAAAGCTGTTTACAGCTTCTAAGCAATGTTTTCCTGGTTTTAGACTGTTTTGGGACAAAATGGGTATAAGTGGCTTTTAAACTCTCCACATCTATCTCAATGTCTTATAATTAGTTAGTTGCATTGGATTAAGACACATTTTAACCCTAGAAACACTAACATAGCTGTTTACAGCTTCTAAGCAATGTTTTCCTGGTTTTAGACTGTTTTGGGACAAAATGGGTTTAAGTGGCTTTTACACTCTCCATATCTATCTCAAAGTCTTATAATTAGTTAGTTGCATTGGATTAAGACACATTTTAACCCCATAAACACTAACAAAGCTGTTTACAGCTTCTAAGCAATGTTTTCTTGGTGTTAGCCTGTTTTGGGACAAAATGGGTATAAGTGGCTTTTAAACTCTCCACATCTATCTCAAACTCTTATAATTAGTTAGTTGCATTGGATTAAGACACATTTTAACCCCATAAACACTAACATAACTGTTTACAGCTTCAAAGCAATGTTTTCTTGCTTTTAGCCTGTTTTGGGACAAAATGGGAATAAGTGGCTTTCAAACTCTCCACATCTATCTCAAAGTCTTATAATTAGTTAGTTGCATTGGATTAAGACACATTTTAACCCCATAAACACTAACACAACTGTTTACAGCTTCTAAGCAATGTTTTCTTAGTTTTAGCCTGTTTTGGGACAAAATGGGTATAAGTGGCTTTTAAACTCTCCACATCTATCTCAAAGTCTTATAATTAGTTAGTTGCATTGGATTAAGACACAATTTAACCCCATAAACACTAACAAAGCTGTTTACTGCTTCTAAGCAATGTTTTCTTGGTTTTAGCCTCTATTGGGACAAAATGGGTATAAGTGGCTTTTAAACTCTCCACATCTATCTGAAACTCTTATAATTAGTTAGTTGCATTGGATTAAGACACATTTTAACCCCATAAACACTAACATAGCTGTTTACAGCTTCAAAGCAATGTTTTCTTGCTTTTAGCCTGTTTTGGGACAAAATGGGTATAAGTGGCTTTTAAACTCTCCACATCTATCTCAAAGTCTTATAATTAGTTAGTTGCATTGGATTAAGACACATTTTAACCCCAGAAACACTAACATAGCTGTTTACAGCTTCAAAGCAATATTTTCTTGGTTTTAGCCTGTTTTGGGACAAAATGGGTATAAGTGGCTTTGAAACTCTCCACATCTATCTCAATGTCTTATAATTAGTTAGTTGCATTGGATTAAGACACATTTTAACCCTAGAAACACTAACATAGCTGTTTACAGCTTCTAAGCAATGTTTTCTTGCTTTTAGCCTGTTCTGGGACAAAATGGGTATAACTGGCTTTTAAACTCTCCACATCTATCTCAAACTCTTATAATTAGTTAGTTGCATTGGATTAATACACATTTTAACCCCATAAACACTAACATAGCTGTTTACAGCTACTAAGCAATGTTTTCTTGGTTTTAGCCTGTTTTGGGACTAAATGGGTATAAATGGCTTTCAAACTCTCCACATCTATCTCAAAGTCTTATAATTAGTTAGTTGCATTGGATTACAACACATTTTAACCCCATAAACACTAACATAGCTGTTTACAGCTTCAAAGCAATGTTTATAAGTGGAGAGTGGATAGTATAAGTGGCTTTTAAACTCTCCACATCTATCTCAAACTCTTATATTTAGTTAGTTCCATTGGATTAAGACACATTTTAACCCTAGAAACACTAACATAGCTGTTTACAGCTTCTAAGCAATGTTTTCTTGGTTTTAGCCTCTATTGGGACAAAGTGGAATAAGTGGCTTTTAAACTCTCCACATCTATCTCAAACTCTTATAATTAGTTAGTTGCGTTGGATTAAGACACATTTTAACCCCATAAACACTAACATAGCTGTTTACAGCTTCAAAGCAATGTTTTTTTAGCCTGTTTTGCGACAAAATGGGTATAACTGGCTTTTAAACTCTCCATATCTATCTCAAAGTCTTATAATTAGTTAGTTGCATTGGATTAAGACACATTTTAACCCTAGAAACACTAACAAAGCTGTTTAGTGCTTCTAAGCAATGTCTTCTTGGTTTTATTCTGTTTTGGGACAGAATGGGTATAAGTGGCTTTGAAACTCTCCACATCTATCTCAATGTCTTATAATTAGTTAGTTGCATTGGATTAAGACACATTTTAACCCCATAAACACTAACATAGCTGTTTACAGCTTCTAAGCAATGTTTTCTTGGTTTTAGCCTGTTTTGGGACAAAATGGGTATAAGTGGCTTTTAAACTCTCCACATCTATCTCAAAGTCTTATAATTAGTTAGTTGCATTGGATTAAGACACATTTTAACCCCAGAAACACTAACAAAGCTGTTTAGTGCTTCTAAGCAATGTCTTCTTGGTTTTAGCCTCTATTGGGACAAAATGGGTATAAGTGGCTTTTAAACTCTCCACATCTATCTCAAACTCTTATAATTAGTTAGTTGCATTGGATTAAGACACATTTTAACCCCATAAACACTAACATAGCTGTTTACAGCTTCAAAGCAATGTTTTCTTGGTTTTAGCCTCTATTGGGACAAAATGGGTATAAGTGGCTTTTAAACTCTCCACATCTATCTCAATGTCTTATAATTAGTTAGTTGCATTGGATTAAGACACATTTTAACCCCAGAAACACTAACATAGCTGTTTACAGCTTCAAAGCAATGTTTTCTTGGTTTTAGCCTGTTTTGGGACGAAATGGGTATAAGTGGCTTTTAAACTCTCCACATCTATCTCAAAGTCTTATAATTAGTTAGTTCCATTGGATTAAGACACATTTTAACCCTAGAAACACTAACAAAGCTGTTTACTGCTTCTAAGCAATGTTTTCTTGGTTTTATTCTGTTTTGGGACAAAATGGGTATAAGTGGCTTTTAAACTCTCCACATCTATCTCAAACTCTTATATTTAGTTAGTTCCATTGGATTAAGACACATTTTAACCCTAGAAACACTAACATAGCTGTTTACAGCTTCTAAGCAATGTTTTCTTGCTGTTAGCCTGTTTTGGGACAAAATGGGTATAAGTGGCTTTCAAACTCTCCACATCTATCTCAAAGTCTTATAATTAGTTAGTTGCATTGGATTAAGACACATTTTAACCCTAGAAACACTAACAAAGCTGTTTACAGCTTCAAAGCAATATTTTCCTGGTTTTAGAATGTTTTGGGACAGAATGGGTATAAGTGGCTTTTAAACTCTCCACATCTATCTCAATGTCTTATAATTAGTTAGTTGCATTGGATTAAGACACATTTTAACCCTAGAAACACTAACAAAGCTGTTTACAGCTTCTAAGCAATGTATTCCTGGTTTTAGACTGTTTTGGGACAGAATAGGTATAAGCTGCTTTTAAACTCTCCACATCTATCTCAAACTCTTATATTTAGTTAGTTCCATTGGATTAAGACACATTTTAACCCTAGAAACACTAACATAGCTGTTTACGGCTTCTAAGCAATGTTTTCTTGGTTTTAGCCTGTTTTGGGACAAAATGGTTATAACTGGCTTTTAAACTCTCCACATCTATCTCAAAGTCTTATAATTAGTTAGTTGCATTGGATTAAGACACATTTTAACCCTAGAAACACTAACAAAGCTGTTTACTGCTTCTAAGCAATGTTTTCTTGGTTTTAGCCTCTATTGGGACAAAATGGGTATAAGTGGCTTTGAAACTCTCCACATCTATCTCAATGTCTTATAATTAGTTAGTTGCATTGGATTAAGACACATTTTAACCCTAGAAACACTAACATAGCTGTTTACAGCTACTAAGCAATGTTTTCTTGCTGTTAGCCTGTTCTGGGACAAAATGGGTATAAGTGGCTTTTAAACTCTCCACATCTATCTCAAAGTCTTATAATTAGTTAGTTGCATTGGATTAAGACACAATTTAACCTCATAAACACTAACATAACTGTTTACAGCTTCTAAGCAATGTTTTCTTGGTTTTAGCCTGTTTTGGGACAAAATGGGTATAACTGGCTTTTAAACTCTCCACATCTATCTCAAAGTCTTATAATTAGTTAGTTGCATTGGATTAAGACACATTTTAACCCCATAAACACTAACATAACTGTTTACAGCTTCTAAGCAATGTTTTCTTGGTTTTAGCCTGTTTTGGGACAAAATGGGTATAAGTGGCTTTTAAACTCTCCACATCTATCTCAAAGTCTTATAATTAGTTAGTTCCATTGGATTAAGACACATTTTAACCCTAGAAACACTAACATAGCTGTTTACAGCTACTAAGCAATGTTTTCTTGTTGTTAGCCTGTTCTGGGACAAAATGGGTATAAGTGGCTTTTAAACTCTCCACATCTATCTCAAAGTCTTATAATTAGTTAGTTGCATTGGATTAAGACACATTTTAAACCCATAAACACTAACATAACTGTTTACAGCTTCTAAGCAATGTTTTCTTGGTTTTAGCCTGTTTTGGGACAAAATGGGTATAAGTGGCTTTTAAACTCTCCACATCTATCTCAAAGTCTTATAATTAGTTAGTTCCATTGGATTAAGACACATTTTAACCCTAGAAACACTAACATAGCTGTTTACAGCTTCTAAGCAATGTTTTCCTGGTTTTAGACTGTTTTGGGACAAAATGGGTATAAGTGGCTTTTAAACTCTCCACATCTATCTCAAAGTCTTATAATTAGTTAGTTGCATTGGATTAAGACACATTTTAACCCCATAAACACTAACATACCTGTTTACAGCTTCAAAGCAATGTTTTCTTGCTTTTAGCCTGTTTTGGGACAAAATGGGTATAACTGGCTTTTAAACTCTCCATATCTATCTCAAAGTCTTACAATTAGTTAGTTGCATTGGATTAAGACACATTTTAACCCCATAAACACTAACAAAGCTGTTTACAGCTTCTAAGCAATGTTTTCCTGGTTTTAGACTGTTTTGGGACAAAATGGGTATAAGTGGCTTTTAAACTCTCCACATCTATCTCAAAGTCTTATAATTAGTTAGTTGCATTGGATTAAGACACATTTTAACCCCATAAACACTAACATAGCTGTTTACAGCTTCAAAGCAATGTTTTCTTGCTTTTAGCCTGTTTTGGGACAAAATGGGTATAAGTGGCTTTTAAACTCTCCACATCTATCTCAAACTCTTATAATTAGTTAGTTGCATTGGATTAAGACACATTTTAACCCCATAAACACTAACATAACTGTTTACAGCTTCAGAGCAATGTTTTCTTGCTTTTAGCCTGTTTTGGGACAAAATGGGTATAAGTGGCTTTCAAACTCTCCACATCTATCTCAAAGTCTTATAATTAGTTAGTTGCATTGGATTAAGACACATTTTAACCCCATAAACACTAACATAACTGTTTACAGCTTCTAAGCAATGTTTTCTTGGTTTTAGCCTGTTTTGGGACAAAATGGGTATAAGTGGCTTTTAAACTCTCCACATCTATCTCAAAGTCTTATAATTAGTTAGTTGCATTGGATTAAGACACAATTTAACCCCATAAACACTAACAAAGCTGTTTACTGCTTCTAAGCAATGTTTTCTTGGTTTTAGCCTCTATTGGGACAAAATGGGTATAAGTGGCTTTTAAACTCTCCACATCTATTCAAACTCTTATAATTAGTTAGTTGCATTGGATTAAGACACATTTTAACCCCATAAACACTAACATAGCTGTTTACAGCTTCAAAGCAATGTTTTCTTGCTTTTAAAAGCCACTTATACAACAATCCATACGTTCTTCAACAAAACACAGGAAATAATATATGAGAATATATTATAGATTGTTGTATAAGTATAGCTGAAAACAAGTTTATAAATAAAATGATTAACTTAAAATAAAGACAAGAGGGATGATTAAAACTTACTTTATTTAAACTTGATTTAAATACAAGAGTAAAGGTACAAACTTTGAAAACAAACTTATGAAAACTAGAGAGTAAGATGTATAGGGAGTTTGTGAATGATCGCTAAAAAAACATTCTGCCCCCTCTTACTACTCTCACTTCCTTATTTATACAAAGCTGTATGAAGTTGCATGAAGTTGCATAAATTGTTGTAGACGTGTCCTATTTTTGAGATTGCGATAGATGAGTAGTCCTTTATTGATTGAAGTCTTTGTCTTGTTATAGTCTTGAAGTCTTCATTTCTTGGTCTTGAAGTCTTGTATTGATAGTTGAGCTGTTGCATAATTGAGTTTTTGTCTTCATCTTGTCTTGAAAATTGGAGTCTTGATGGAGTCGGTGGAAGAGGTTGCTTCTTTCTTCTACAAAATTATATACTAAATATATATATGTAGTTATATTACAAGCATGATAAAAATATTTAAAAGAGCTGTAGTAGCATACTTTCACGTTTTTTTTTTTTTTTTTTTTTTTTTTTTTTTTTATATAAAGATGTTTTAAAATGGATCGATGTCTTGCGTATTGTTGTCTTGCGTTACATCGTCTTCATCGTCTGAGGAGGATATTTGCATCGCAATTGTCTCGAGGAGTTTCTTGAGTTTTTCTTTGCCTTTACTTTTCTTGGATCCGGAGGACGAAGTTGTTAATTCTGTAGGACTTGGTGGTTTGCGGGGCGAAGTTTTCGTTTGAATAGGTGGTAATGGTCGGGATACTGTAGCTATGGATTGCTTAATTTGTTGATGTGTCTGGATCCATTTCTCCAAGTTGGATAAAGAGCAGCGGTCGAGGTTGTACTTGTCCCACCATTTGATTCTGAATTCTCGGACTAGTGAATATGGCATCTCCGGTAAGATGGGTAGGAGGTTATAGTGCCAAGATAGTATCCAGGGTATTCCCATATCTATGTGGAAGGCTATCTTTGGTAGAGGGCCGATGAGTTGGTACTTTTCGTGTTTAGTGTAGTAGGGTAGTGAAACCTTGGGTATTTGGGGAGGATATATGTCATCAGTTGGGCCACACCAGTACCACCATTCGTAGAACCATCCTGGTATTGTCTTGGGGCAATGAAAGTCGAAGGAGAGGAACCAGGAGTGATCATAGGTTCGTAAGTAAAAGGTGTGGAGAAAGGCTTTCTGGTAATCTATGTAGGTAAATCTTGGAATATGGAACCCCGGGATGGAGAATTCTTTTGCAGTGTGCAGGTTTATGAATCCGAGATCTTGGGGATTGCATACTTTGAGAATTTTGCAGGTGGAGTAGGAAATGAGGTTTGGGTCATTCTTGTCGGTATGGTGGGTTATTTCTACTGATTTGGTGTCTACGAGAATGAATTCGTAGAATGTGCGGTTTTTGGTAAGGTTGTCAGTAAGATATTGGCTTTCTTCGTAAAATATGCGGTTGGTATATTGGGTTAGGTCTTTAAGGGATATTGGTTTGGTGAATGAGGTTGTAATAAGGTGTTGGCGTTGTGGTTTAAGGAAGTAGGACGATTTTTGGTCTACGGTTTTTTGTGAGGTGGATGGATTGGATATTTTTTGTGGCTGGGTGTTGACGGCTTTTGCATAGGATAGAGGAGGAAATTCCGCCAATGGAGAGAATTGGTTGCTAGTGGTTAATTGCTTTCCTTGTAAATGTGGTTGATTCTTGACGTAGTCTGATGCACTCATTGGTTTCTTTTGTGTTTCACTCATTTTGGTGATCCTGAGATTTTCCCTGTAAATACCCCCTTGTTAGAAAATCAGGTAAAGAATTATTTTCTCCTTTTATATATTGTATATCGAAATTAAAAAAAGATAAAATAGCTTGCCATCTAGCAAATATTTGTTTAGAAACTAAGTTTTTAACATCCTTTTGTAAAATCTCTTTGGCCGATTTGCAGTCGACACGTAGTAAAAACTTTTTGTTTATTAAATCATCTTGAAATTTAGAAATACAATTTACTATAGATAAAACTTCCTTTTTAAACTGTAGAGTAATTCTTTTGTGGTCCAAGCCAAAACTCCTGAGTGGAAACGGACTATAGACTCTTGGGTAGACTCTGGCATTTTCTGTTTAAGGATCCCCCCCATAACCTATTTCTGATGCATCTGTTTCTACTATCATGAATGCATTGGGGTGTGGGATGACTAGACATGGTAGTGTTATAACCTTTTTCTTGATATCCTGGACTAGTCTAGTATGCAGACTTGACCATGGTATGGGGTTCTTTTGTAATCTTTGAAATAATGGTTGTATAGTTTTTCGAAGATTAGGTAGAAAATCAGATATGTAGTTTAAGCAACCTAAAAATCTTTGTAATTGGGATTTCTCTTTTATTTCATCGGGAAATTTATTTGCAAATTCTATAGATCTAGATATAGGTGTTATAGTACCTTGATAGATGTTGTGGCCTAAAAAACGTATTTTTGTTTGAAATATTTGCATCTTTTTTGCGGATACTACTAATCCATGCTTTTTAACAATGTTTAAAAAGGTGTATAGATGTTTAAAGTGTTGGTCGATAGATTTTGAATATATTAACACATCATCTATGTATACAATAGAGAAGGTGGAGTAAGGGTTAAATATTTCGTTCATTATATTTTGAAATTCGGATGGTGCGTTTTTTAAACCGAAAGGCATAACATTCCATTCATAATGCCCAAAAGGCACTGTGAATGCTGTTTTATATTTATCCTTCTCGGCAATTTGTATTTGCCAAAATCCACTTTTCATGTCAAATTTAGAGAATATACAGGCGTCATATAATCGTTTTAATAGATCTCTTTTGTTTGGTATTGGGTATCTTATCCTTTGTATTACATTGTTTAAGGGTTTATAGTTGATTACTAAGCGTGGTACTCCTCTTTCTTTTTCAGCTTGGTTGTTTACATAAAATGCAAAACAACTCCAAGGAGATTTAGATTTTCTTATTAAGTTTTTATCTAGTAATTCTTGTATTTCTTTTTTGCAATGTTCTAGAAGTTCTTGATTCATTTGAATGGGTCTAGCTTTAGTTGGAATATTTTTTTCATTAAAATCTTTTTCATAGGGTATTTCAACAATATGTTCTTTTCATAGAATTTTGTAGGAACTATTCCTTCTCTAATACAATTATAGTCTGCTCCTGTATCTAGAAGTGCTATTGTGTCTAGTTTAAAATCATACCCTATGTGTAATGTGATTTTTGTATACCATTTTGATATAAGATACTAGTTTATTTTGTTTATTATCTGGATATATTCTTCTTCTTCTTTTATTTGTTTATGGTTTTCAGGGTTACTTGTGGAGGGTTGGTCCATTGTTGTGGGTGGAGATTCATGGAGTTTTGGTTCTATAAGGGCTAATCTAGCGTCTACTTGCAATTGGTGAAGTTGATGTTGGTGAACTATTTGTTGTAATTCTTTTATTTGTATTTTTAAATTTTTAACTTCTCCTTGTAACTCACCAGTAGTTACTTGTTTAAATAGTGTTGGAGAGGGATATTTTTCTATTATTTTGTTAAGACTAAAAGGTTGTGGAGTTAATAATTGATTTTCTCGTTGCACTAGATCTTTTAATTTTAATAAATATTCTTTTTTTGTTTCTTGATCATCTATTTTATCTATAATATCTATTAAAAATTGTTTATCAATGTCTTTTGTAATTACGTTTATTGTTTTACAATTGCATATTCCCTCTGAGATATTTTCAGAATTTTGAGAGGATGTGTCACTTTCATCTTCTATAATGTCTAGAGAAGGGTCGCTACTGAGTTCTTCTGAATTTTCAGTTTCTGAAAGAAGTAATTTTTCTAATTTTTCTCTAATGTCTTGTTGATCGTGAAATATTTCATTGATTTTTCTTTTCATTTTACAATCTGTGGATTTATGTCCTGGCCTTTTACAGTTCCAGCATATAATTCTTTCTTTTCTAGATGGTTTTTCGTTGGTGTTTTTGTTTCTTGTATAGTATGAGTTTGAAAATTTCTTTGTAAATCTTTTCTTTTTATTATAAGTTTGTGGATAAAAAGGTTTATTTTGTTTGCGTAGTTTTCGTCTTTCCCTAGAAGATGGAGTGAGACGGTTGTAACCATATTGTTCACAAAATGAACCCATAGTTTCTCCAAATTTAAATTTGTTACTTTGTTGTTTATCTTTGTGTTCTTGACATATTTGTAGTCCTTCCTTTTTAATAAAGGCAAACAATTGACCATAGGTTATTGTATCCCATGGTATTGGTTGTCCTCCAGAATAGTCTTTTAGTTTATTAATTAATCGTTCTGCGAAAAATGATGGTAATCCTGCGATGAACCGTTCTTTCCAGAAGGGTTGGTTGCAGTCGTGTCTTTGAAATATGTTGGTTATAAATATATCTTTATACCATTTAAAGTCCCCTAGAGTTGGACATCTAAGATTTGTTAAAATAAGTTTTTTACTTGTTAGTTCTTCCGAAGGGTTTCCTACAAAGTGCATGGTCATGGTGTGGAGTAATACTTCTACAGCGTTTTGAACTTGGTCTTCTTCATAAAAACCATCTTCTCCTTCTACTCTTCTAGTTTCAGTATGGTTTAGAATAGAATTTTGAGTTTCTACGCCTAAAGCATTGTCCCACCAAAATTTTAAGGCTCCATTGAAGCCCGAGATTAGCATGACACATGCTTGGTGGTCTGACATTCCTTTAGCTTTATAGGATAGGGTTGCCATCCCCATTTCTTGAAATAAATTCATCATTTCATATTCGGATCTACCATCTATATTCCATTCATATATGCCTTCTCCGTTGTAAAAGTTTGTTGAGGGAAATTTATGATGTTCTTCAAATAGTAAGTCGGGTGGTGAGTGCCTTGGGTAATATGGTTTTTTGGATGGTTGGAAGTTCCTTTTTATTCTATTTATTTCTATGTCGGTTTCAGATTGAATATCTTCATCAATATTATTTATTCCCTTAGCTTTGTCTAGTCTGTCTAGTCTACTTGAGATTGATTTTAAAATCTCATTTTCTGGAAATTTAATAGGTTTTGTTAATGGTTTGAAGAGAGGTGGTGAGATTGCAGTGAAGGGTGGTGATAATGGCTGATAGTTTGTTGTTATGTTTTTCTCGTCTTTTTCTAGTTTGTTATCAAGGTTATCTATTTGTCGTGAAATAGTATGTAATATTTGACTTTGATAATTATTTTGTTCATATACTATTTTAAGGTCAGCCATATATATTGAGTCTTTATCATCTCGGTTTGCCCCCGTTCTAAAAGGTGTAGCTATTACTTGTCTTTGGGGAGTGTGAATTTTTATATCTTTCAAAGGTGGATGGACTGATTTGTGTATTTCTCCGTTAGTCATTTCCCATGTGTGATATAATGTGGAACTAGTGTTTATTGATTCATTTTTATATGGGTAGCATATGTCATTTTCTAAAGCGTATGTTTCAAACCATGTGAAAAATGGAATGTTTACTTCTATTTTTTCCATGTAGTTATACCATATTTCTCTAAAAGCTGTTAGTTTTTCTTTATTAAAAGCTTGAAAGTACCATTTTCTTTTATCTCCGTTTTTATCTGATAAAAATTCTTCTTTAAGGTAATCTTTGTCTATTGTAAATGTTTTTATGATAACATTTATTGATTTAAAATCTGAAGCTGTTGGGGAAGTAGGAAAGTTAGACGATCCCACTTCTGATTGTTGAACTGGTTCAGCTATTGGTGCTTGAAAAATAATAGGTTTTTTCCCTTGGCTTTTTGTTAAAGTTTGTTCTACACTTTCTTCTGATTCAGTGCTGGCTTGGCCAGTTCTGTACTCAGAGAAAGATGAACGTGGGTAGAATGAACTAAATTTTAATGATGGTGGATCTCTGAAAGAACCAAAGTTTAATAATATTTTTCCATCATATTGTTCTGTTATACTTGTAATAGTTCTTTGTTCAAAGTTTCTTGGTGGTTGAGTAATATTAATTTTCCATTGATCAGG
This sequence comes from Camelina sativa, assembly GCF_030686135.1. Taxonomy (NCBI): domain Eukaryota; kingdom Viridiplantae; phylum Streptophyta; class Magnoliopsida; order Brassicales; family Brassicaceae; genus Camelina; species Camelina sativa. The sequence continues at coordinate 35,968,910 of NC_141891.1, forward strand.
AATTGTAATTTCTGTCCATTTTAATTGTTTAGGTGTGTATGTAGAGGTTGGTGTGTCTTTACCATGTGCAGCCAATATTGTTGTTTCGCCTTTATCATCTTGCAATAAACATCGTGGGTTGAACTCAGATGTAGATTGCTTAAAGTAAATTCGATACAACAACAAATAGCCATGTCTTTCTTGCTGAAATTTAATTTCAGGCAAGTGTACGTTTAAAACTAAAGTATTAAATATTGTAGGGTCATGTAAGCTCACTTGAAAATTTGGTGCACAATTAAAGTATATAGCTCCGTTACATAAGTTTGACTGTACTGCTCCTAATAAGGAGTCTTCAAATTTTAAAAGTGTTTTATCTCTTAATAACATGAGTATTGGAGAATCAATCCCTGTTCTAGATAAAGGTTTAATTGCTATTTGTATTAGACCAAAATGAATATAATTAAAGTTTTTTCTTTTATAGTTTTCTAAAGCCATAGAAGAAAGTAGTTTAATTTCTTCAAATTCATTTTGTAATGATAAAGTTTGTTCATGTTCTTTGATTGAATATGCAGTTTTAAAATCAAAAGTTCCTATTTGATATATATTTTGTGGATTAACATGCGGTAGATGATCTTTTGATATTTCTTGATTAAAGGTTGTAATTTTTGACATAATTTCTCTTGAATTAATTGTTTTTTGAGATGTAGAAGATGATGCATGCTTAGACTTAAATAACTTCCTAACCTTAGATGCCATGTTTAAAGTATCCTTAAACTGATGCTAAAAATGCAAACTAACCGATCTTATCGATGGCGTCTGACGCATGGGCTTACCAACGGACTCACTGCCTCCTGGTCTTACAGCCTGGAACACCTATGCTATCAACGTTTTTGACAAGGTACTGGTAGCTCGGATTCTAACACTATGCTTAAGTACCTATGCTTAGTGTTAGAATCCGAGCTACCAGTACCTTGTCAAAAACGTTGATAGCATAGGTGTTCCAGGCTGTAAGACCAGGAGGCAGTGAGTCCGTTGGTAAGCCCATGCGTCAGACGCCATCGATAAGATCGGTTAGTTTGCATTTTTAGCATCAGTTTAAGGATACTTTAAACATGGCATCTAAGGTTAGGAAGTTATTTAAGTCTAAGCATGCATCATCTTCTACATCTCAAAAAACAATTAATTCAAGAGAAATTATGTCAAAAATTACAACCTTTAATCAAGAAATATCAAAAGATCATCTACCGCATGTTAATCCACAAAATATATATCAAATAGGAACTTTTGATTTTAAAACTGCATATTCAATCAAAGAACATGAACAAACTTTATCATTACAAAATGAATTTGAAGAAATTAAACTACTTTCTTCTATGGCTTTAGAAAACTATAAAAGAAAAAACTTTAATTATATTCATTTTGGTCTAATACAAATAGCAATTAAACCTTTATCTAGAACAGGGATTGATTCTCCAATACTCATGTTATTAAGAGATAAAACACTTTTAAAATTTGAAGACTCCTTATTAGGAGCAGTACAGTCAAACTTATGTAACGGAGCTATATACTTTAATTGTGCACCAAATTTTCAAGTGAGCTTACATGACCCTACAATATTTAATACTTTAGTTTTAAATGTACACTTGCCTGAAATTAAATTTCAGCAAGAAAGACATGGCTATTTGTTGTTGTATCGAATTTACTTTAAGCAATCTACATCTGAGTTCAACCCACGATGTTTATTGCAAGATGATAAAGGCGAAACAACAATATTGGCTGCACATGGTAAAGACACACCAACCTCTACATACACACCTAAACAATTAAAATGGACAGAAATTACAATTCCTGATCAATGGAAAATTAATATTACTCAACCACCAAGAAACTTTGAACAAAGAACTATTACAAGTATAACAGAACAATATGATGGAAAAATATTATTAAACTTTGGTTCTTTCAGAGATCCACCATCATTAAAATTTAGTTCATTCTACCCACGTTCATCTTTCTCTGAGTACAGAACTGGCCAAGCCAGCACTGAATCAGAAGAAAGTGTAGAACAAACTTTAACAAAAAGCCAAGGGAAAAAACCTATTATTTTTCAAGCACCAATAGCTGAACCAGTTCAACAATCAGAAGTGGGATCGTCTAACTTTCCTACTTCCCCAACAGCTTCAGATTTTAAATCAATAAATGTTATCATAAAAACATTTACAATAGACAAAGATTACCTTAAAGAAGAATTTTTATCAGATAAAAACGGAGATAAAAGAAAATGGTACTTTCAAGCTTTTAATAAAGAAAAACTTACAGCTTTTAGAGAAATATGGTATAACTACATGGAAAAAATAGAAGTAAACATTCCATTTTTCACATGGTTTGAAACATACGCTTTAGAAAATGACATATGCTACCCATATAAAAATGAATCAATAAACACTAGTTCCACATTATATCACACATGGGAAATGACTAACGGAGAAATACACAAATCAGTCCATCCACCTTTGAAAGATATAAAAATTCACACTTCTCAAAGACAAGTAATAGCTACACCTTTTAGAACGGGGGCAAACCGAGATGATAAAGACTCAATATATATGGCTGACCTTAAAATAGTATATGAACAAAATAATTATCAAAGTCAAATATTACATACTATTTCACGACAAATAGATAACCTTGATAACAAACTAGAAAAAGACGAGAAAAACATAACAACAAACTATCAGCCATTATCACCACCCTTCACCGCAATCTCACCACCTCTCTTCAAACCATTAACAAAACCTATTAAATTTCCAGAAAATAAGATTTTAAAATCAATCTCAAGTAGACTAGACAGACTAGACAAAGCTAAGGGAATAAATAATATTGATGAAGATATTCAATCTGAAACCGACATAGAAATAAATAGAATAAAAAGGAACTTCCAACCATCCAAAAAACCATATTACCCAAGGCACTCACCACCCGACTTACTATTTGAAGAACATCATAAATTTCCCTCAACAAACTTTTACAACGGAGAAGGCATATATGAATGGAATATAGATGGTAGATCCGAATATGAAATGATGAATTTATTTCAAGAAATGGGGATGGCAACCCTATCCTATAAAGCTAAAGGAATGTCAGACCACCAAGCATGTGTCATGCTAATCTCGGGCTTCAATGGAGCCTTAAAATTTTGGTGGGACAATGCTTTAGGCGTAGAAACTCAAAATTCTATTCTAAACCATACTGAAACTAGAAGAGTAGAAGGAGAAGATGGTTTTTATGAAGAAGACCAAGTTCAAAACGTTGTAGAAGTATTACTCCACACCATGACCATGCACTTTGTAGGAAACCCTTCGGAAGAACTAACAAGTAAAAAACTTATTTTAACAAATCTTAGATGTCCAACTCTAGGGGACTTTAAATGGTATAAAGATATATTTATAACCAACATATTTCAAAGACACGACTGCAACCAACCCTTCTGGAAAGAACGGTTCATCGCAGGATTACCATCATTTTTCGCAGAACGATTAATTAATAAACTAAAAGACTATTCTGGAGGACAACCAATACCATGGGATACAATAACCTATGGTCAATTGTTTGCCTTTATTAAAAAGGAAGGACTACAAATATGTCAAGAACACAAAGATAAACAACAAAGTAACAAATTTAAATTTGGAGAAACTATGGGTTCATTTTGTGAACAATATGGTTACAACCGTCTCACTCCACCTTCTAGGGAAAGACGAAAACTACGCAAACAAAATAAACCTTTTTATCCACAAACTTATAATAAAAAGAAAAGATTTACAAAGAAATTTTCAAACTCATACTATACAAAAAACAAAAACACCAACGAAAAACCATCTAGAAAAGAAAGAATTATATGCTGGAACTGTAAAAGGCCAGAACATAAATCCACAGATTGTAAAATGAAAAGAAAAATCAATGAAATATTTCACGATCAACAAGACATTAGAGAAAAATTAGAAAAATTACTTCTTTCAGAAACTGAAAATTCAGAAGAACTCAGTAGCGACCCTTCTCTAGACATTATAGAAGATGAAAGTGACACATCCTCTCAAAATTCTGAAAATATCTCAGAGGGAATATGCAATTGTAAAACAATAAACGTAATTACAAAAGACATTGATAAACAATTTTTAATAGATATTATAGATAAAATAGATGATCAAGAAACAAAAAAAGAATATTTATTAAAATTAAAAGATCTAGTGCAACGAGAAAATCAATTATTAACTCCACAACCTTTTAGTCTTAACAAAATAATAGAAAAATATCCCTCTCCAACACTATTTAAACAAGTAACTACTGGTGAGTTACAAGGAGAAGTTAAAAATTTAAAAATACAAATAAAAGAATTACAACAAATAGTTCACCAACATCAACTTCACCAATTGCAAGTAGACGCTAGATTAGCCCTTATAGAACCAAAACTCCATGAATCTCCACCCACAACAATGGACCAACCCTCCACAAGTAACCCTGAAAACCATAAACAAATAAAAGAAGAAGAAGAATATATCCAAATAATAAACAAAATAAACTATCAAAAATGGTATACAAAAATCACATTACACATAGGGTATGATTTTAAACTAGAGACAATAGCACTTCTAGATACAGGAGCAGACTATAATTGTATTAGAGAAGGAATAGTTCCTACAAAATTCTATGAGAAAACATATGAGAAACTTAGTGGTGCAAACGGAAGTAGTTTAAAGGTCAACTATAAATTACCTAAAGCAAAAATCTGTAACAAAAATTATTGTTTTAAAACTCAATTTATCCTTGTAAAAAACTTAAGCCAAGAAGTTATACTAGGAACTCCATTTTTTACACAAATTTATCCGTTTAAAGTTACAGAACTAGGAATTACCACAAAAATTGTAGGAGAAAAAATAATGTTTGAATTTCTATCCCCAATGAAAACAAAAGAAATCTTAGCCTTACAAAATTCAACAATAGAGAAATCCATAAACTTAATAGACGGGAAACAAAAACAGATACAATATTTACAACAAGAAATTAAATACCAACAGATAGAAAAGCAACTAAGTGAACCACAAGTCACAAATAAAATAAAAACATTAGAAGTCGAACTACTAAACCAAGTATGTTCTGAACTCCCAAATGCCTTTTGGGAAAGAAAAAAACATATTGTTGAAATACCCTATGAAAAAGATTTTAATGAAAAAAATATTCCAACTAAAGCTAGACCCGTTCAAATGAATCAAGAACTTCTAGAACATTGCAAAAAGGAATACAAGAATTACTAGATAAAAACTTAATAAGAAAATCTAAATCTCCTTGGAGTTGTTCTGCATTTTATGTAAACAACCAAGCTGAAAAAGAAAGAGGAGTACCACGCTTAGTAATCAACTATAAACTCTTAAACAATGTAATACAATGGATAAGATACCCAATATCAAACAAAAGAGATCTATTAAAACGATTATATGATGCCTGTATATTCTCTAAATTTGACATGAAAAGTGGATTTTGGCAAATACAAATTGCCGAGAAGGATAAATATAAAACAGCATTCACAGTGCCTTTTGGGCATTATGAATGGAATGTTATGCCTTTCGGTTTAAAAAACGCACCATCCGAATTTCAAAATATAATGAACGAAATATTTAACCCTTACTCCACCTTCTCTATTGTATACATAGATGATGTGTTAATATATTCAAAATCTATCGACCAACACTTTAAACATCTATACACCTTTTTAAACATTGTTAAAAAGCATGGATTAGTAGTATCCGCAAAAAAGATGCAAATATTTCAAACAAAAATACGTTTTTTAGGCCACAACATCTATCAAGGTACTATAACACCTATATCTAGATCTATAGAATTTGCAAATAAATTTCCCGATGAAATAAAAGAGAAATCCCAATTACAAAGATTTTTAGGTTGCTTAAACTACATATCTGATTTTCTACCTAATCTTCGTAAAACTATACAACCATTATTTCAAAGATTACAAAAGAACCCCATACCATGGTCAAGTCTGCATACTAGACTAGTCCAGGATATCAAGAAAAAGGTTATAACACTACCATGTCTAGTCATCCCACACCCCAATGCATTCATGATAGTAGAAACAGATGCATCAGAAATAGGTTATGGGGGGATCCTTAAACAGAAAATGCCAGAGTCTACCCAAGAGTCTATAGTCCGTTTCCACTCAGGAGTTTGGCTTGGACCACAAAAGAATTACTCTACAGTTAAAAAGGAAGTTTTATCTATAGTAAATTGTATTTCTAAATTTCAAGATGATTTAATAAACAAAAAGTTTTTACTACGTGTCGATTGCAAATCGGCCAAAGAGATTTTACAAAAGGATGTTAAAAACTTAGTTTCTAAACAAATATTTGCTAGATGGCAAGCTATTTTATCTGTTTTTAATTTCGATATACAATATATAAAAGGAGAAAATAATTCTTTACCTGATTTTCTAACAAGGGAGTATTTACAGGGAAAATCTCAGGATCACCAAAATGAGTGAAACACAAAAGAAACCAATGAGTGCATCAGACTACGTCAAGAATCAACCACATTTACAAGGAAAGCAATTAACCACTAGCAACCAATTCTGTCCATTGGCGGAATTTCCTCCTCTATCCTATGCAAAAGCCGTCAACACCCAGCCACAAAAAATATCCAATCCATCCACCTCACAAAAAACCGTAGACCAAAAATCGTCCTACTTCCTTAAACCACAACGCCAACACCTTATTACAACCTCATTCACCAAACCAATATCCCTTAAAGACCTAACCCAATATACCAACCGCATATTTTACGAAGAAAGCCAATATCTTACTGACAACCTTACCAAAAACCGCACATTCTACGAATTCATTCTCGTAGACACCAAATCAGTAGAAATAACCCACCATACCGACAAGAATGACCCAAACCTCATTTCCTACTCCACCTGCAAAATTCTCAAAGTATGCAATCCCCAAGATCTCGGATTCATAAACCTGCACACTGCAAAAGAATTCTCCATCCCGGGGTTCCATATTCCAAGATTTACCTACATAGATTACCAGTAAGCCTTTCTCCACACCTTTTACTTACGAACCTATGATCACTCCTGGTTCCTCTCCTTCGACTTTCATTGCCCCAAGACAATACCAGGATGGTTCTACGAATGGTGGTACTGGTGTGGCCCAACTGATGACATATATCCTCCCCAAATACCCAAGGTTTCACTACCCTACTACACTAAACACGAAAAGTACCAACTCATCGGCCCTCTACCAAAGATAGCCTTCCACATAGATATGGGAATACCCTGGATACTATCTTGGCACTATAACCTTCTACCCATCTTACCGGAGATGCCATATTCACTAATCCGAGAATTCAGAATCAAATGGTGGGACAAGTACAACCTCGACCGCTGCTCTTTATCCAACTTGGAGAAATGGATCCAGACACATCAACAAATTAAGCAATCCATAGCTACAGTATCCCGACCATTACCACCTATTCAAATGAAAACTTCACCCCGCAAACCACCAAGTCCTACAGAATCAACAACTTCGTCCTCCGGATCCAAGAAAAGTAAAGGCAAAGAAAAACTCAAGAAACTCCTCGAGACAATTGCGATGCAAATATCCTCCTCAGACGATGAAGACGATGTAACGCAAGACAACAATACGCAAGACATCGATCCATTTTAAAACATCTTTATAAAAATAAAAAAATAAAAAAAAAATAAAAAAAATAATAAAAAAAAAAAAAAAAAAAAAAAAAAACGTGAAAGTATGCTACTACAGCTCTTTTAAATATTTTTATCATGCTTGTAATATAACTACATATATATATTTAGTATATAATTTTGTAGAAGAAAGAAGCAACCAACCTCTTCCACCGACTCCATCAAGACTCCAATTTTCAAGACAAAATGAAGACAAAAACTCAATTATGCAACAGCTCAACTATCAATACAAGACTTCAAGACCAAGAAATGAAGACTTCAAGACTATAACAAGACAAAGACTTCAATCAATAAAGGATTACTCATCTATCGCAATCTCAAAAATAGGACACGTCTACAACAATTTATGCAACTTCATGCAACTTACATTTTAACCCCAACCGTAAAATATATACTAATATCTTTTCATATTCAAAATTCACATGACAAGTAACTTTCTGGTAAGAAGAGTTTTGAGATTTTGACCCAAAAAAAAACAAAAAGGTAGAGAACATGCAAAAGACATCACGAATGTTTTCCTGCAAAAGACCGAACCAAACGACATGTTCTCAGTTGTAAACAGCTATGTTAGTGTTTATGGGGTTAAAATGTGTCTTAATCCAATGCAACTAACTATATATAAGAGTTTGAGATTGATGTGGAGAGTTTAAAAGCCACTTATACCCATTCTGTCCCAAGACAGGCTAAAACCAAGAAGACATTGCTTAGAAGCTGTAAACAGCTATGTTAGTGTTTATGGGGTTAAAATGTGTCTTAATCTAATGCAACTAACTAATTATAAGAGTGTGAGATAGATGTGGAGAGTCTAAAAGCCAGTTCTACCCATTTTGTCCCAAAACAGGCTAAAACCAAGAAAACTTTGCTTACAAGCACTAAACAGCTATGTTAGTGTTTATGGGGTTTAAATGTGTCTTAAGCCAATGCAACTAACTAATTATAAGACTTTGAGATAGATGTGGAGAGTTTAAAAGCCACTTATACCCATTCTGTCCCAAAACAAGCTAAAACCAAGAAGACATTGCTTAGAATCACTAAACAGCTATGGTAGTGTTTATGGGGTTAAAATGTGTCTTAATCCAATGGAACTAACTAATTATAAGACTTTGAGATAGATGTGGAGAGTTTAAAAGCCACTTATACTTATTTTGTCCCAAAACAGGCTAAAACCAAGAAAACATTGCTTAGAAGCTGTAAACAGCTATGTTAGTGTTTCTGGGGGTAAAATGTGTCTTAATCCAATGCAACTAACTAATTATAAGAGTTTGAGATAGATGTGGAGAGTTTAAAAGCCACTTATATCCATTTTGTCCCAAAACAGGCTAAAACCAAGAAAAAATTGCTTAGAAGCTGTAAACAGCTATGTTAGTGTTTATGGGGTTAAAATGTGTCTTAATCCAATGCAACTAACTAATGATAAGACTTTGAGATAGATGTGGAGAGTTTATAAGCCACTTATACCCATTTTGTCCCAAAATAGGCTAACACCAAGAAAACATTGCTTAGAAGCTGTAAACAGCTATGTTAGTGTTTATGGGGTTAAAATGTGTCTTAATCCGATGCAACTAACTAACTATAAGAGTTTGAGATTGATGTGGAGAGTTTAAAAGCCACTTATACCCATTTTGTCCCAAAACAGGCTAAAACCAAGAAAACATTGCTTAGAAGCACTAAACAGCTATGTTAGTGTTTATGGGGTTAAAATGTGTCTTAATCCAATGCAACTAACTAACTATAAGAGTTTGAGATTGATGTGGAGAGTTTAAAAGCCACTTATACCCATTTTGTCCCAAAACAGGCTAAAACCAAGAAGACAGTGCTTAGAAGCACTAAACAGCTATGTTAGTGTTTATGGGGTTAAAATGTGTCTTAATCTAATGCAACTGACTAATTATAAGAGTTTCAGATAGATGTGGAGAGTTTAAAAGCCACTTATACACATTTTGTCCCAAAACAGGCTAACACCAAAAAAACATTGCTTAGAAGCTGTAAACAGTTATGTTAGTGTTTATGGGGTTAAAATGTGTCTTAATCCAATGCAACTAACTAATTATAAGACTTTGAGATAGATGTGGATAGTTTAAAAGCCACTTATACCCATTTTGTCCCAAAACAGGCTAATACCAAGAAAACATTGCTTAGAAGCACTAAACAGCTATGTTAGTGTTTCTGGGGTTAAAATGTGTCTTAATCCAATGCAACTAACTAACTATAAGAGTTTGAGATTGATGTGGAGAGTTTAAAAGCCACTTATACCCAATTTGTCCCAAAACAGGCTAAAACCAAGAAAACATTGCTTAGAAGCTGTAAATAGCTTTGTTAATGTTTCTAGGGTTAAAATGTGTCTTAATCCAATGCAACTGACTAGTAATAAGAGTTTGAGATGGATGTGGAGAGTTTAAAAGCCACTTATACCCATTTTGTCCCAAAGCAGGCTAAAACCAAGAAAACATTTCTTAGAAGCTGTAAACAGTTATTTTAGTGTTTATGGGGTTAAAACGTGTCTTAATCCAATGAAACTAACTAATTATAAAACTTTGAGATAGATGTGGAGAGTTTAAAAACCACTTATACCTATTTTGTCCCAAAACAGGCTAAAACCAAGATAACATTGCATAGAAGCACTAAACAGTTATGTTAGTGTTTATGGGGTTAAAATGTGTCTTAATCCAATGCAACTAACTAATTATAAGAGTTTGAGATAGATGTGGAGAGTTTAAAAGCCACTTTTACCCATTTTGTCCCAAAACAGGCTAAAACCAAGAAAACATTGCTTAGAAGCTGTAAACAGCTATGTTAGTGTTTATGGGGTTAAAATGTGTCTTAATCCAATGCAACTAACTATATATAAGAGTTTGAGATTGATGTGGAGAGTTTAAAAGCCACTTATACCCATTCTGTCCCAAGACAGGCTAAAACCAAGAAGACATTGCTTAGAAGCTGTAAACAGCTATGTTAGTGTTTATGGGGTTAAAATGTGTCTTAATCTAATGCAAATAACTAATTATAAGAGTTTGAGATAGATGTGGAGAGTCTAAAAGCCAGTTATACCCATTTTGTCCCAAAACAGGCTAAAACCAAGAAAACTTTACTTCCAAGCACTAAACAACTATGTTAGTGTTTATGGGGTTTAAATGTGTCTTAAGCCAATGCAATAACTAATTATAAGACTTTGAGATAGATGTGGAGAGTTTAAAAGCCACTTATACCCATTCTGTCCCAAAACAAGCTAAAACCAAGAAGACATTACTTAGAATCACTAAACAGCTATGGTAGTGTTTATGGGGTTAAAATGTGTCTTAATCCAATGGAACTAACTAATTATAAGAGTTTGAGATAGATGTGGAGAGTTTAAAAGCCACTTATTGAAACAAGCTTATTTGTGTGGTGAATGATGGTGGATGTATGCAATGATGATATATGAATGGAATGATGGATGGGTGTTTCAATTCCCCTTATGCTATTGCAGTACAAGAGGTATCAATCCTAAATGAGTGTTTGTGAACAGATAAGATGTGCATATGAATCTAAGTTAAGACAAATGTAATGATTGTTTGTCACTAACAATCCTAAGAAGGAAATGTAAAGATGCAGAAAGTAAACTACAAGAACCAAAAACTAAATGCAAATGAAACTGAATGATTGAAACTGTAATGAAGCAAGAACAGAAATAGAAACTACTACTAATGAACTAATGCAAGACAATTAATTAACTGAAAGCTAAATGTATGCAACTGGAATGAAGCAGGAATGAAACAAGACAATCACAAATCATAAACCAGAGTTTTGGGGATGAACTCGAGCAAGCACTCGACCGAGTGTAGGTCTAGTGAGAGGTCGAGTTGGCTAAATCCAGAAAACAGAGCAACACAACAAAAACAGAGCAACACTAAAACCAAACAAACAACAAGCAAGCTACGAGATTAAGACTTTAAAATCAATAAACAAAGAAGGTTCCTGAGGATGGATTCATGGGAAGAACTAATCATTGTGGTTATCTAACTTGGTCAACAAATCTCAAGCAAACTTTGAGCTAACCTCTAGACATATAAATCTAAGACAAGTTTCTCCCACTCTCATGGTCAAGAAACAATCAAACCTATGCAATTCTAGACTTGTTCTCACACAGTAAAGAATCTACACAAGCAGGCATTAAGCAATACATCTCAAACCAAACAAGACCTCTAATCTCTTAGCAAGCCTAATGGTAAGCTCTAGATCTAGCCTTATCTATGCTTCTTAAACATTGGTGTGATGCTAAGGAGCTTGAAATCAGATCCTAACCTCTCAGTTCAAGATCAGCCTTAAGAACATCTAGCCTAGAAGAGATCTACAACAATCAAGCTTGACCAAATCACATAAACCACAAGATCAATCCTTCCTAACCCATCCTCAAGATCCTAAGAAGACTACTCACAACAAGACATGATGAAACAAATAAAAAACCCAGAAAATATTGAAACTTGCATTATTAGAAAGATAAAACTGAGATCTTCAATATTAATGAAAGGGTGAAACTCAAATTCTCAATATTAAGGAAGTTATTGAACCAACAATATTGAAAAATCTAAGAGTTTTCTTAAATAAGTACAAAATCTAATAAAATGCAAAAGGAATAATGCTAAAAAAGGTAAAAACTAGGTTTTTGGGAATATCTAAAAAGCTGGACACTTTGGTGGCTGCAGGAACAAGGTCTTATATAGTGGGGAAGTGGAAGCCCTAAAAACAGAAAAAGTCAAAGCAGTCAACGGCTCGGTCAACTCGACCTGTGCTCGGTCGAGCTAGGGGTCGAGCTGACTTCTCACGTGCAATCTCCACTCGGTCGAGTCCTCCTCAGCACACGGTCGAGTGTCTGGTCGAGTGTGCGGTCGAGTTGGACTCCGGACCTTGTTGTTTCAGCCTTAACTCCCTTGTTTCCTCCTCAAGATTGCTTCACATCTTTTCTCCATTGCTTCCATGCTCTTTGAGCTCCAAAATCACCTGTTTATGCATGAAAATATGCAAATGCAATGCAACTAAACTCTAATGCATGATTGGATCTAAAGCTACACAATAATGGCCTAAATGGATAGAAAAAGATGCAAAAGATGTGAATAAACTAAGGGAAAACAAGGCAAAATATATGAACATCAACACCCCCAAACTTAGTCTTTGCTTGCCCTCAAGCAAATAACCAAAAACATAAGAAGGTAAGTGAGGTTTGAAAGTGGGATCTCAGCTCCTTAAGCTTGCAAATAGACCATCTAGAATCAATGTCCAAGTTACTAATACTATGATGCAAGTTGAATGAGCTGGAATTTAAAGACTTTAGACAAGCATTTCACAACCTTTATTGATTTGAGCCTTAGTTATCCACATGCATTCAAATCAACCATTTCCTTTAACATTCATTAAACAAGAACATGAATCAACTCTATGCAATGCTTAAACTCATTTGGCTTGGTAATAAAGGGTTTCGAGACAATGATGGTCTCTTTTTAGAGTGGGGCTTGTCAATATCAAGGTTCTCTCATGAAAATGGATTGAGCTTTAGAAGAATGCTAAAGGGACGAACACTTAGACACATACAAGAATAAAACCTTGTCTACCCAAAGGTACCCAAAGTGTTTATCCTAGCAATCTAAACCCAAATGATCCTAGTGCTACCCTTTGCTTCTTCTTTTCTCTTTAACCCTTTTCTCTTTTGGTTTTCAAGTCATAGGAGATGTTTCTTATTTGATCTTTCTAGTGGAATGGGGGATTCTTTCTTATTGCTATGGTTCTCTTTTCTTCTTATTCTTAAGACATAAAAGCATTTTGCTAAACTTTTCTTTTCTTTCTTTTCTTTTCCTTAACTAGAACCATCTTAATCAACAGTTTACTTCCCATCCTTTCACTAGACTTTGCTTAAACACAATCTCCTCTTAAAGACTCTACCCTTTTTCTTTCTCTTTTCTTTCTTTTCTTTTCATATCAGCCAAGTCCCAAACCCAACAAGTGATCCACCTAGTCCTATCTAGTTTGAAAAATGCAAACTAGAACTACACAAGGTCTTACTCTTGTCAGTTCAAACCTAACACTTTCTACCAAGCTCAATCCCAAAAATAGGCCTCACACACTCAAGAACAAACAAGGCTTGAAAGAAGGTATGATTTAGGGGTAGGGGAACTGATCTTAATGATTTAATCAGCTACTTGGATCAACAAGAGTGGTAAAAAGAAGAAAGATGATCCAAGTATATATATGGTATCCATGAGTTTAAAGCAATGCACACATTGATAATTAAAAGTCAATATTAGGTTCTTATAAAATAGGAAATGGTTTCAAATCACAACATGCTTCAATTTAGACCAAATGCAATGCAATAATTCAAGGCTTGGTTCAATCTTATTCTTCCTACTACTCAACTAGCATCAAAGTACTAATAACTTGGGCATTGATCCTAGTCTAGTGAATAGGCTAGCTAACAAGGAAATACTCATCATAGATCCCTAATGCAAATATTATACAATTCTATATGAAACATGCTAAACAAGATCCTAATATGCAATGCAAACTACATGAACACTCTTTTTTTATGAAGATTTTTTCAAAATTTTTCAAATTTTTATGGTCTTTCTATGCCTTAGATGCTAATGCAAGTGCTAACATGATGATGATAAAAATTTGAAATAAGAACACAAAACACAACATCAAATGCTATCTCAAACCCTCCCCCAAACTTAAATCACACAGTCCCTTGTGTGAAAAAGTTGTGAGAGGATTCAAGATTTAAACACAACACAAAACACAATATGAAATGCAATGGTATAAACAATGGTAAGGTGATAGTGGTACCTTAGGGATTGTGGAAGTAGTTGTCCACATCCATCTGCATGCTGTCATAGGAGTAGTTGGGGTCAGGCTGGTGGCTTGGAGAAGGACTTCGGGGCAGCTCGATGACTCCAATCGATCTTGACTCGGTCGAGTACGTGTCCGAGTGGGGGGGGGTCGAGCTGGACCGTGTGTCTCCAAATGTTGAGCTTGGTGCTGGCAAAATTGCTGGTAGAGAGCTGGATCCATGTAGTATTGAGGTGGGATGGGAGGGTATAATGGATAACCTGGATAAGCAGCTGGAGGTGGGAAGCCATAGGGTGATCTGGGAAGGTGCTCGGCCGAGTGCGTCGGAGGTGCTCGGTCGAGTGGGTGCTCGAGTGACCCGGTCGAGTGCCTCGAAAACTGATGTTCGCGGGGTACTTGAGCTCCTCTTCCTCAGATTTGGCTCATACATTGAAGCCCTAGCTGGTTCCACAGGATTCGCAACACTTGAAAGTGCTCTAGTTGAGCTACTTCTCCTCAAAGGGCTTGAATGTTGGCTAGGAGATGAGTTTCCACTCTTCAGCTCAGCAATCTCCTTCTTCAAGCCTTTGATAGACTTAGCCATGTTGGTCACCTTCTTCTTCAGCTTATCAAATCTCTTTCTATGCCACTTACCCTATTTTTGCAAAAGAGTTAACCTCTTGGCATTCTCCCTCACTCCTCTACTATCTCTTGGGTTGGGCTCATAATCTTCAAAGTAGAATTGCTCCTCTCCATCAGCTACTTGTGCATTCCTAGCTTCCTCAACTCTATGTTGAATCACTCCATCAAACCAATGCTCCTCAGCTGGCCAAAAATCAATGTTGGCTCCTTCTTGAATGGTGGTGAGCTCTTGGTAAGGCAATATGAATTGCTTTTTCCCAAGTGTTGGAAGCTCAAAGTTGAATATGTGGTTCCCTTGATGCTTCTCCTTGGCTAGGATGAGAGTAGAAGTGAGGTAGCTTGAGTCAATCCATCTTGGTGAGACCCTCTCTCCTCTAAGTTGAACTCTAGCAGCTTGAAGGATTGGAGTGATGATGCCTCCAATGGTAAGTGCTCCTCTTGTCCCTTTGGTCTCCAACTTTCCTACCCAACTTCTCAATTGGGTCATGTGGTCAATGAGCACCATTCCTAAATCAGTCTCCACTGTGCTCCCAAGGATGATGGTACCATTCCTTGCTTGAAAGATCACTCCATTAAGAGCCAAGTCAATCATCTTTAGCTCTCCCTCATTGATGTTCCCAGTTTCCTTCCTTGCAAAGAATGTATTTGCAAGAGCTTTGTGGAAGTACCTTAGGACTGGGATTCTTATCCTAGAGCTCTTGGAGTTGGAGGATGAGTAGTACTTGTCATCTCCAATGGTTTCCCACACAGCATACAACTCATCTCTTGGAACCATCAAACTCCTATTGCTCCCAACCTCAAAACCAAACACATTTGCTACCTCTTTCATTGAAAGCTCATGCTTCTTCCCTTTGATAGTGAAAGAGATGTGACCAGCTCCATGTTCAGCACTCTTCTTTGCATATGTGTGCAGCTTGACAGTAGCTAGGAACTCACAGCTTTCCTCCTTGTAGCCTTCCATGCACAGCCCCATGAACTTGGTGAGATTGCTCTTCTCAAAGAGGTATTCCATATCCTCATCAATGGCAAGCTTCTCCATGGTCTCCTTGTGAGGATACCTAGTTCCCAAGAACTCCATCCTCATGAAGGCATCATAAATCTGCCTCTTTGACAGCCCACAAAACTCAGCTTCTCCATCATCCATCAATTTTTCTTCTTCACTCTCCTCCTCACTTTCACTTTCAATCTCTTCTTGCTCAACTTCAACAGCTGGCCTCTTCCCTTTGGCCTTGTGTCTCCTCATAAACTCATTGAGAGTAGGCTCTCTTTCCTCCTCACTCTCAGTCCTTTCAGGATCTTCCTCAACAGAGTCTCTCCTTGGATACGGCATCTGGCTCGACCGACTGCTCGACCCGGCACTCGGTCGAGTGGTCGATCGAGTGGTCCGTCGAGTGACTCTCCCAGCTTCACCTCTTGATTCAAGGTCAGCATCACGACGTTCCATGGAGCTTGCAGCGGTTCGGTGAGACTGCTTGGTGATCTTGGAAGACATTTTCAAAAGAAACTAAAGAGAATAAACTCAAAGCTCAAGTTAATAGGTTAGTGACCCAAAAACTTGAAAGAACAAAGCTTGAGCAAGAGATGAACTTTGAGAGAGATTTCAAAGCTTGAATTTAAGTGTTTTGAGCAAATGAGAGAATGTGAGAGGTTCAAGATCGTGCAAGGGCTATATAAAGAAGCCAAGGGGACAAGGAGACAAGGGTGGAGCGTCCATACCATTCAAATTTGAATTGGGAATCTTTGACTTGCTTTTGGCTGTAGCTCGACCCCACACTCGACCAACACGTGGTCGAGCTCCTTGACCAATTTTGAAATTTCAAAATTTTTCTCCTTGTTCTTCCCTCCACTCGATAGTCCTAACGATTTGATGATAAATGGGCTTTAATTCATACCCAGCTCGGCCGAGTACCTTTCGTGGACTGGTCGAGTGGGCCTGCGAGTCTTCTTCTCCAAGTCCACATCTCTCCTTAACCAACTACATTCTCACCTAAAGCATGTCCAACAAAAAACATAAAAGAAAACACATCAAAACTACTAAGAATTTAAACCATATTTACAAAGGATACCTTAGGGACTTCCTCCCTAGTGAGCTTGTTTAAAGTCACTACGCTTGACTTTGGTTTCCTTCTTAACTTTGGTTTAGATACCAAGGAGGTGATGAAATCCTCCCTGGAACCTCTTGGTCACTGTGAAGTTGATCCTTGATCACCTCACCCTTGGCACTCAAACCATATTTCTTCTTAAATTTGAGCCTAGGTCTTGCTTTCCTCAAAGACCTCTTGTTCAGTTTGACTTTGAGATCCTCAACCATACTAGACAGCTCTTGAACTGACCTCTTAAGCTCCTCAACAGAATCCTCTTGAAGTGGGAGCTCAGCCTTATGAGTTTGGCACACCACCTTGGCCACCACCGTCCGTACAACCGTACGGACGTCCGTACAATCGACAACCTATGGGCTGTCCAAGCCATCTCGTATCTCATGAGCCCAATCCACTAAGGAGAGCTTCCAACGATCTCCTATCATCGAGATCGTTCTATTATAGCCGTTGGGCAACTTGCAAGTGGGAAGTCAAGGGTTTAGTCACATGTAGGAATAAGGAGATGTCGCTATCTCCCATTAATGTGTACATAGGATCCTAGGGAAGAATATCCTCTTTGTATAGCTCTATATATGGTTTGTAAGTATGTTCTAATTCAAGTAAGAAAAGAGTTTAACTCTCTTTCTCCTCTCTACTCTCCTTTACACTCGCATACACTCTACACCTCTCACCCTTGTCCGAATTCAAACTCTTCCTCTTTCTCAAATCTTTCTACCTTAAATCTTACATGGTATCAGAGCAGATTTGATTCTGTTCTTGCCTCAAATCTCCATCACTCCCTTCCGCATTCTCTTTCTTGTTCTTAAAATTTCTTGTTCTTGAATCTTCTTTCTTTAACCGTTGGACAATAGCTTTAACCAACGGTCTCTTCATCTTTTTCCATGGAAACTACCAAAACTCTCATTGTTCCAGTTACTCTCAAGGGAGAGAATTACTTACTGTGGGCTAGAACCACAAAGACAGCCCTATGCGGCCGAGGACTTTGGTCCCATGTTGAGACGAGCGAAGCTCCTAGTGGCGAGACCATCAAAGACGGCAAGGATCTTGTCGCGGATGAGAAGAACAAGTGGTTTCAAGAAGATCAGGGAGTCCTAGCTATCATTCAAAACTCCCTAGATGCACCTATACTTGAAGCTTACTCTTATTGCGGGACAGCAAAAGACTTGTGGGACACTCTCAAGAATGTTTTTGGGAATGTTACAAATGTAAACCGAATTTTTGAGATTAAGAGGGCTATCAACAATCTCAACCAAGAAGACATGGAGTTCACCAAGCACTTTGGGAAGTTTAGGTCCCTTTGGGCTGAACTAGAGATGCTCCGGCCGGCGACTATAGATCCGGCCATTCTGAATGAGAGGCGTGAACAAGATAAGGTGTTCGGCCTTCTCTTGACCTTGAACCCCTCCTACAATGACCTTATCAAGCATATTCTACGGTCGGACAAGCTCCCTAGTCTTGATGATGTTTGTAACCAAATTCAAAAGGAACATGGTTCCATGGGGTTGTTTGGAGGCAAGGGGGAGCTAGTGACCGCCAACAAAGCTGAGGTGGCCTCCGCAAATCGTGGCTACTACAAACCGGAGGACAAGAACCCACCGGTGTGTGAACATTGCAAGAAGGTCGGCCACTTCAAGAGCCGTTGCTGGATCCTTCACCCTCACCTCCGCATAAACCGTGGAGGAACAAGCCGAGGTGGACCTAGAGCTAACCAAGCCAGCATGGTGAGCGAGGCGGCGACCTCAACACCAAGTGACCAGACGCTTGAGGGGAACGGAGTGGCGTTGGCGGCATCTTCGGAGCTGGTACGCAAGTCAGACCTCGACGCCCTCATCAAGGCCCTAAAGGAGGCCTCCGGTAAAACATTTCTTGCCTCAAATAAAATTAAACCCCTTATTGTTGATTCTGGTGCATCTCACCACATGATTAGTGATTCTAGGCTAATTAGTGATATTAAACCTGCAAATGGTAATGTTGTGATAGCTAATGGTGAGAAAGTTTCTGTTAAAGGCATAGGGAATTTAAAATTATTTGATAAAGAAACTAAAGCCTTTTACATGCCTAATTTCACATCTAATTTGTTATCAGTTAAATGGGCCACCTCTGATTTAAATTGTTATGCAATATTTGGTCCTAACAATGTTCATTTTCAGGATATTGAGACAAGTAAGGTTCTTGGTCAAGGAAGTTCCAAGGATGATCTCTATATGCTTGAGGACTTGAATTTATCTTCTACTGCATCTTGTTTTAATTCGGTTATTATTAAACCTAGTGATTCTATTTTACATGCTAGGCTAGGACACCCTCACACAAGAGCTTTATCTTTAATGTTTCCTAATATTTCTTTTAAAAATGAGGAGTGTGAGGCTTGTATTCTTGGTAAACATTGCAAGGCTGTTTTCCCTAATTCTAGTACTATTTATGAAAATTGTTTTGATTTAATTCATTCTGATGTTTGGACATCCCCTTGCTTATCTAGAGAAAATCAAAAATATTTTGTGACTTTTATTGATGAAAAATCAAAATATAGTTGGATAACTTTGCTTCCTTCTAAAGATAGAGTTCTTGAGGCTTTTACTAATTTTCAAAATTATGTCTCTAACCACTATCATGCCAAGATTAAAATTTTGAGATCAGATAATGGTGGAGAGTACACAAGCCATGCCTTTAAGCAATATCTAGCCAACCATGGAATACTACACCAAACTAGCTGTCCATACACACCTCAACAAAATGGGGTAGCTGAAAGGAAGAATAGGCATCTCATGGAGGTAGCAAGGTCTATGATGTTCCACACAAGGGTTCCAAAGAGATTTTGGGGAGATGCTGTGCTAGCTGCTTGTTACCTTATCAACCGCACCCCCACAAAGATCCTCAAAGACTTGTCACCATTTGAGGTATTAACTAAGGACAAACCTACATTTAATCACTTACGAGTTTTTGGGTGTGTGTGCTATGTGTTGCGACCAGGTGAGCTAAGGGACAAGCTTGATGCTAAGAGTACAAAGGCTATGTTTCTTGGCTACTCCACTACACAAAAGGGGTATAAGTGCTATGAACCTACAACAAGGAGAGTCCTAGTATCTCGCGATGTCAAGTTTATAGAGACACAAGGATTCTATGATGAACAGAATTGGGATGAGCTACGCAATCTCTCATCCTCACCATCCGATCGAACACGCAACCTCCGAGTTCTTCTTGAGCGGTTAGGAATTGACAATGATCGGATCAATACCGAGCCGGCCAGCCCTACCTCACCAGCTCACCCTGAACCATTGCGCGAGCCTGAACGTGACATCCATACTGATGATCCAATCGAGCAGCCTGAGGAGTCAACTGAACTACCCGCAGACAACATTGCCGAGCCGACCGAGGATCCGGCCGAGCCACTTGAGGAAATCATTACACCAGGCTGTGCCAACCTGGAAGCTGGAACCATAGTCCCTCTAAGGCGCAGTCAACGCATCAAATATCCTCCTACCAATTGGAAGAACACCCGTGTCTACTACAACAATGTGGCCATTGCTCATCCGATTCAAGCCGTGTGCTCACTTGCCCACTTTCCTAAGGAACATCAAGTTTTCCTTGGCCACATTGATGAACACTGGATTCCAAGAACCTATGATGAGGCCAAAGACCATAAGGTATGGCGGGACGCTGTTGATGCTGAGAACACGGCCATGATACAAAACCACACATGGGATGAAGCTGACCTACCCAAGGGTAAGAGAGCAGTCACCTCAAGATATATCTTTACTATCAAATACAAGAGCAATGGGGAGATAGAACGGTATAAGGCACGCCTTGTAGCCCGGGGATTCACGCAAACGTATGGGGAGGACTATCTTGATACGTTTGCTCCGGTGGCCAAACTTCACACCGTTCGAGTGGTTCTCTCTCTTGCCACAAATCTTGATTGGGAGCTATGGCAAATGGATGTGAAGAACGCCTTCCTACAAGGCGAGCTCGAAGATGAAGTGTATATGCGGCCACCACCGGGCCTAGAAGACACCATTGGTCCGGGGAAGGTTCTCAAGCTCAACAAAGCCATCTATGGACTAAAGCAGTCGCCAAGGGCGTGGTACCACAAGCTGAGCACAATCCTCCTTGACAAAGGCTTTCGCAAATCCGAGGCTGATCACACACTATTTACCTCACCTAGCACCAAAGGTATAGTAGTCATCCTAGTGTATGTTGATGATATCATCATCACTGGGAGTGACTCGGTAGGTATTCAAGACACTAAAACCTTCTTGAAATCAGTCTTTGATATTAAGGACCTTGGAGAGTTGAAATATTTTCTTGGGATAGAAATATGTAGATCAAAGGAAGGTTTATTTCTATCACAAAGAAAATATGCTCTTGACTTGTTAAATGAGACAGGAAAATTAGGTTCAAAGGCAGTGGCATCACCTCTTGAAGAGAACTACAAGGCCGGAGGACAGGGGGAGCTTGAGCAGGCACCATACAAGGACGTTGGCCGCTACCGGCGCCTAGTAGGTAAGTTGATCTATTTAACTATAACACGGCCTGATATTTGCTTTGCTGTGAACCAGGTGAGCCAGCACATGAAGAATCCAACTGTCCATCATTGGAACATGGTCGACCGAATCCTTAAATACATCAAGGGCTCACCGGGACAAGGCATTTGGATGGGCCGCAACAAGAACACCGAGTTGGTAGGATATTGTGATGCTGACTATGCTGGGGACCGTGGAGACCGTCGCTCTACAACTGGCTATTGCACATTCCTTGGAGGCAACCTGATCACTTGGAAGAGCAAGAAACAAAAGGTCGTATCACTTTCAAGTGCCGAATCCGAGTATAGGGCCATGCGCAAACTCACAACCGAACTAATGTGGCTCAAAGCACTCCTCAAGGATTTAGGAGTGGAAATCACGAGTCCTATCACCATGCATTGTGACAATGAAGCTGCCATTCACATAGCAACCAATTCAGTGTTTCATGAGAGGACCAAACATATTGAGGTGGACTGTCATAAGGTGCGAGAGCAAATCAAGCTTGGAGTTGTCCTGCCATGTCACACCGAGAGCAAGGAACAACTCGCTGACATCCTCACCAAAGCTGCAAGCCCCCAAGTGTGCGAATATATTCACTCGAAGCTCGGCCTTATAGACCTCACTCGGCCATGAGTCTTTCACATGGCACCTACACTCTTTTTCCCTTATGTATAGTTTTTTTCCCATGAGGTTTTCTATACTAAGGTTTTTAATGAGGTGGGTGCCTAGACTGTCAAGCTTGCCTGGTCATCTAAGTCAAGCTTGAGGGGGAGTATGAGTTTGGCACACCACCTTGGCCACCACCGTCCGTACAACCGTACGGACGTCCGTACAATCGACAAACCTATGGGCTGTCCAAGCCATCTCGTATCTCATGAGCCCAATCCACTAAGGAGAGCTTTCAACGATCTCCTATCATCGAGATCGTTCTATTATAGCCGTTGGGCAACTTGCAAGTGGGAAGTCAAGGGTTTAGTCACATGTAGGAATAAGGAGATGTCGCTATCTCCCATTAATGTGTACATAGGATCCTAGGGAAGAATATCCTCTTTGTATAGCTCTATATATGGTTTGTAAGTATGTTCTAATTCAAGTAAGAAAAGAGTTTAACTCTCTTTCTCCTCTCTACTCTCCTTTACACTCGCATACACTCTACACCTCTCACCCTTGTCCGAATTCAAACTCTTCCTCTTTCTCAAATCTTTCTACCTTAAATCTTACAAGCCTTAGGATCTCCTTCATCCTTGAAAACCTCATGATCAACTTTCTCCTTGATAGTGAAGGGTTGATCATCAATGGTAGGCAGGTTGGTTGGGTTATAGATGTTGAACTTCATGACTGTATCCTCTGTAAGTTTAGAAGTATAGAAGATTCAAATGTGGAACAAAGAGAGTTTGAATGTCGTTGAGTATGAGAGAGAGTGTAAGCGAGTAAGAAGGGAGTATAGAAGAAGAAAAGAACTTCTTAATTAGAATGGAACAAGGTTACAAACTACATATAGACATGTGAACTAAAGGAATATTCCTATACAGATTCTAAATGTAATTAAGACATGAAAGGGACATGTCTCTTTCTTAACAACACATGTGACTTCTACTTCTCCCACTTGCTTGCATCTCTAACGGTTGGAATAGAAGGATCTAGAGAATTTGATTCTTCATGAGACTTGTGGGACACTAAGCGGGCTTCTCTCTCCCAAACGGCTTGATCGTACGGAAGGCCCGACTAGGATCGTACGGACGGCCCGGTGAGACTTGTACGGACAAGTTTGTACGGACAAGTGTGATCAATCCAATTTATACTCCCCCTCAAGCTTAGTCATCGGACCGCATGACACAAGCTTGAACCATTGATCACCTACCTCATTAAAAACCTTAGTATAGAAAACCTCTTGGAAAAACTATACTTAAGGGAAAAAGAGTGTAGGATCTCAAGGTTTGGTAAGGTCCATGAGCCCAAGCTTTGAGTGTATGTACTCGCACACTTGAGGGCTGGCTGCCTTGGTGAAAACATCAGCTAGTTGCTCGGAGCTCTCGGTATGGCAAGGAAGGGTTACACCTAGTTGAATTTGCTCTCGGACTTTGTGACAATCAACTTCTATGTGCTTTGTTCTCTCGTGGAAAACTGAGTTAGTTGCGATGTGGATAGCTGCCTCATTGTCACAATGCATTGTGATAGGCTTTGTAATGTCAATTCCAAGGTCTTTAAGTAGGTTCTTGAGCCACATCAACTCGGTAGTCAACTTCCTCATTGCTCTATACTCGGACTCGGCGCTTGAAAGGGACACCACTTTCTGTTTCTTGCTCTTCCACGTGACAAGGTTGCCTCCAGCATAGTCCGCATCACAATATCCCACGAGCTCCGTGTTGTTGTTGCATCCCATCCATATTCCTTGACCCGGCGATCCTTTGATGTATTTGAGAATCCGGTTGACGATGTTCCAATGGTGCACCTTCGAAGCTTGCATATGCTGACTAGCCTGGTTCACAGCAAAGCAAATGTCCGGCCTAGTGATAGTTAAGTAAATTAGCTTACCCACCAAACGTCTATATTGTGTTACATTCTTGAACGGTTGGTCCTCGGGCTCCCCCCTCACGGCAAACCTTGTAGTTTTCATCTAATGGTGTGTTGACTGGCCGTGCTCCAAGCTTTCCTACTTCATTTAAGAGGTCAATAGCATATTTTCTTTGAGATAGAAACAAGCCCTCTTCCGAGCGACACACTTCTATCCCTAAGAAGTATTTTAACTCACCAAGATCCTTAATATCAAAAACTGATTTTAAAAGTCTTAGTTTCTTGAATTCCTACCGTGTCATTCCCGGAGATGATGATATCATCAACATAGACGAGAATGACAATGATACCTTGGTCACTTGGGTAAGTGAATAGGGTGTGATCAGATTCGGACCTCTTGAATCCACGCTTGGTCAAGGTCGAGCTTAACTTGTGGTACCACGCCCCTTGGCGACTGCTTCAGCCCATAAATTGCTTTGTTTAGCTTGAACACCTTTCCCGGGCTAACCGTATCTTCTAGGCCAGGTGGTGGCCTCATATAGACTTCGTCCTCCAATTCGCCTTGTAAGAACGCGTTCTTAACGTCCATCTGCCATAGCTCCCATTTCAAGTTAACGGCTAATGAAAGGACTACACGCACTGTGTGAAGCTTGGCGACTGGAGCAAACGTGTCTTTGTAGTCCTCCCCGTACGTTTGCGTGAAGCCTCTCGCCACCAGCCGTGCCTTTATACCGTTCAATCTCCCCGTCACTTCGATATTTGATCGTGAAGATCCACTTTGACGTCACCGCCTTCTTCCCTTTAGGCAGATCAGCCTCGTCCCACGTATGATTCTTCTCCATGGCCGTCCTTTCATCTTGGACGGCATCTCGCCACACCTTGTGATCTTTAGCTTCATCATAGGTTTGAGGGATCTAGTGGCTATCTACTTGAGTGAGAAAGGCTTGGTGTTCCACCAGTAAGTGAGCCAAAGTGCACACCGCTTGAATTGGGTGAGCTACGGCTACATTGTTGTAGTAAACTCGCGTATTCTTCCAGTTAGACGGTGGAAACTTGAGTCTTTGGCTTCTTCTCAAGGGAATAATCTCCTCAATCTCCTCAGGATTATTATCTTCATCAGCATTGTCTTGTTGCTCACTGGCCGCGTCCGACTGAACCACCTCCTCAAGGTTCTCCGAATGAGTCTCGTCATGGTGTACCGGGGCAATTGGAGTATGTTGGTTGTTTGTCTCACTGGGATTGCTGTTTCTAGGTGGCTCAGGCTCTTCTGAAGGGTTTGACTCGGGTGAGTCCGGGGTGACCCGATCATTTGTGATTCCTAGCCGTTCGAGAATGATCCGGAGGTTAGTTGCCCGATCGGATGAGGAGTTTGGTAGATCCCGGAGGTCATCCCAATTTTTCTTGCTGTGATAGCCTTGATCCTCTACGAACTTCACATCCCGAGAGACAAGGACTCTTTTGGCTTCATGATTGTAACACTTATATCCTTTTTGGGTGTTAGAGTAGCCGAGAAACATTGCTTTGGTGCTTTTAGCCTCGAGTTTGTCACGCAGTTCACCTGGTCTTAACACAAAACAAGTGCAGCCAAATACGCGTAAGTGATCATATGTAGGTTTTACTTTATTCAATACCTCAAATGAAGAGATGTCTTGAAGGATCTTAGTTGGGGTGCGATTGATAAGATAGCACGCAGCAAGGACGGCGTCTCCCCAAAACCTCCTAGGGACATTAGTATGAAACATCATAGACCTAGCAACCTCCATAAGATGCCTATTCTTTCTTTCGGCCACACCATTTTGTTGAGGGGTGTATGGACAGCTTGTTTGGTGAACGATCCCATGATTGGCCAAGTGTTGTTTGAAGGCATGACTAGTATACTCACCACCATTGTCTGACCTAAAGATTTTGATCTTAGCATTATAATGGTTAGTTACATAGTTTTGAAAACTAGTGAAAGCCTCAAGAACCCTATCTTTAGTAGGCAAGAGAGTTAACCAAGTATATTTAGACTTTTCATCTATAAAAGTAACAAAATATTTTTGATTTTCTCTAGACAAGCAGGGTGAAGTCCACACATCAGAGTGAACCAAATCAAAACAATTTTCATAAATAGTTAAAGACTTTGGAAAAACAGTTTTGCAATGTTTACCAAGAATACAAGCCTCACAATCATTGTTTTTGAAAGAAATACTTGGAAATATAAGTTCTAAGGCACGAGAGTGAGGGTGTCCTAATCTCGCATGCCAAACGGCATTGTTTGCCTTAAGAGAAACAGAATTAAAACAAGATGCATTAGGGAGGTTTAAGTCTTCAAGAACATATAAGTCACCCTTGGAACCTCCTTGTCCAAGAACTTGACTTGTCTCAATATCCTGAAAATGCACATTGTTAGGACCAAAGATAGCATAACAATTTAAATCAGTGGTAGCTCTTTTAACTGATAGTAAGTTTGATGTAAAACTAGGTATGTAGAACGCTTGAGTAGTCTTATCAAATAGCTTTAGATTACCGATTCCTTTAACTGGAACTCTATCACCATTTGCTATAATTACGTTTCCATTTGCAGGTTTAATTTCACTAATCAACCTAGAGTCACTAATCATATGATGCGATGCTCCTGAATCAACTATAAGTGGTTTAGTTTGATTCAAGGCAAGATAAGAGTTACCAGAGTTTTCCTTGAGTGCCTTAATGAGCGCATCAAGGTCAGACTTCCTCACGAGGTCAGACGAGGCAGCCAGGGCAGTTCCATTCATATCCGAGGCTAGCGGGTTTAGTTCAGCAGCCGATGGTTCCATACTTGCTTGGTGAGCTCTTGGTGCTCCATGGTGGTTCATTGGCCGGTTTACTCGGAGGTGTGGGTGGAGAATCCAACACTCATTCTTGAAATGGCCCGGCTTCTTGCAGTGGTGACACACCGGTTCCTTCTTGTTATCTCCTCGATAGTGGCTCTTGTTTGCGGTCGCTACCTCAGCTTGGTTGGCGGTTACAAGCTCCCCCTTGTTACCAAATAACCCCATGGAGCCATGCTCCTTTTGAATTTGGCTACACACATCCTCTAGGCTAGGAAGCTTGTCCGACCTCAAGATATGCTTGATAAGATCGTTGTAGGATGGATTTAGCGTAAGGAGGAGGCCGAACACCTTATCTTGTTCACGCCTCTCATTCAAGATCGCCGGATCAAGCGTCGCCGGTCTAAGCATCTCAAGCTCAGCCCATAAGGACCGAAACTTCCCAAAGTGTTTGGTGAACTCCATGTCTTCTTGGCTTAGGTTATTGATGGCTCTCTTGATCTCAAAGACTCGGTTTAAGTTGGTAGTGTTACCAAAAACGTTTTTCAAGGTATCCCATAGATCCTTGGCCGTTTCACAATACGAGTAGGCCTCGAGTATTGGAGCATCAAGGGAGTTTTGTATGATGGCGAGAACACTTTGGTCTTTTCTTCACCACTTGCGGCCACAACTTTGCCGTCTTCGGTAGGCTCGCCTTTCGGAGCTTCACTCGATGTCACATGGGTCCAAAGCCCTCGGCCGCATAGCGCCGTCTTTGTGGTCCTTGCCCACAACAGGTAGTTCTCTCCTTTGAGAGTAACTGGAACAATCAAGGTCTTGGTGCCTTCCATGGAGTTTTGTCCACCGGTCAATGGTATTACCCAACGGTTAAAGAGAAGCGAGTAATGAGATTATAGAGAGAACAAGAGAAAGAGTATGAGCGGAAGTTTGTGGTGAACTGATGATTCGTGACTAGGAACAAAGAGGCTCTGATACCATGTAAGTTTAGAAGTATAGAAGATTCAAATGTGGAACAAAGAGAGTTTGAATGTCGTTGAGTATGAGAGAGAGTGTAAGCGAGTAAGAAGGGAGTATAGAAGAAGAAAAGAACTTCTTAATTAGAATGGAACAAGGTTACAAACTACATATAGACATGTGAACTAAAGGAATATTCCTATACAGATTCTAAATGTAATTAAGACATGAAAGGGACATGTCTCTTTCTTAACAACACATGTGACTTCTACTTCTCCCACTTGCTTGCATCTCTAACGGTTGGAATATAAGGATCTAGAGAATTTGATTCTTCATGAGACTTGTGGGACACTAAGCGGGCTTCTCTCTCCCAAATGGCTTGATCGTACGGAAGGCCCGACTAGGATCGTACGGACGGCCCGGTGAGACTTGTACGGACAAGTGTGATCAATCCAATTTATATCCTCAGCAATGTTCAAGGTCACAAGACCTTCCCTAACATCTATTACTGCTCCAACAGTGGCTAAAAATGGCCTCCCTAACAAGATTGGATCTTCAGGCTCCTTGTCCATCTCTATGACCACAAAATCAGTATGAACCCTTGCCTTCCCTATCTTGAGTGGGAGATTCTCCAACCTTCCAACTACCTCTCTATTTGTCCCATCAGCTAGGCACACATGGAGTTTAGTGGATTTGAAATCAGTTCTCCCAAGCTTTTGAGCTAAGGAGTATGGCATCACACTTGTTGAACCTCCCAAATCACAAAGGCATTGATTGTAGTGGAGGTAACTGATTGTGCAGGGCAGGTAGAATGGCCCTGGGTCCTTAAGCTTAAGTGGGATGATCACTCCTCCAAGGTTCTCAAGATCCTTCTCATCTTGAGCTTGAGCCTTCTTTACTGACAAATCAAGCAAAAAGTTTTTATAGAGAGGATATGGTTCATACTGTTCCAAAGCAGGTCCTCTCTCCTCTTCTTGGTAAGCAATGATGATCTCTTGAATAGCCATCACTTCTTCCTTTTTCTCAACCAAAGCTTCTTCCCTCAAAACCCTTTCTTCCTCATGTTGCTTAGCCAACATCTCCTTTTTCTCAATGATTTCCGTTAACTCCCTGATCCTCTGTGCTTTGAAACGCCCAGGGAATGGCAGTGGAGGCTTGTAAGCAGGAGGAATGTACTTAGCAGGCTTGACAGCTTCGGAGTCCCCAGCTCGATCGACCACTCGAGCATGCACTCGGTCGAGTGGCTGCTCGAGCTCCTGGTCGAGTTCTCCTGCGAGTTCCTGTTGCTTTGCACAGATGTCACTTGGGCTTCAGTAACTAATGAATTCCCCCAAACTTGGACTTCACTGTCCTCAGTGATTTCTTCCTCTTGAAATTGAATGGCTTTGGCTGAGAACTCCCTTGGATTTTGAACAGCTTTTCCAGGGAGTTGGTTGGGTTTTGGAGCTGAAGTAGATGCTATGTTACCCTCCATATACTTCACTCTTGAATTAAGACCCTCAAACTTCATATTCAGATCATTGTATTGTGATGTTAACCTTTGGTTCAACTCAGCAAACTGCTTGGCTTCCTCAATCTTTCCTTGTGTTTGCCCAATCAACAATTGTTGCATCATAGCTCTTAAGTCTTGTTCTTGGCCTTGGTTAGTCTGAAACCCTGGTGGGGGACACAACTGAGGCTGGAACACTTGGTGTTGTTGTTTGGGAATGTAGGTTTGTTGCTGTTGAGGCTGTTGAGGTGGATAGACTTGGTCTTGAGGATTAGCCACATTGGTACTCCTATGAGATAGGTTGTTGTTCTTGAAACCTCCTTGGTTGTAGCCTTTGAATCCACCCTGATTCTGCATGTAGCACAACTCAGCAAACTCAGTCTCCCCCTCTTGAACTTGTGCTTCTTCTTCATCAATGAAATGAATAGACTTGGACTGGCTAAGAAGGATCTTGTCAAGCTTCTCATTGACCATCTTCAAGTCCTTCTTATACTTGTCCTCTTGATCAGTTGAGGAGCTCCTTATGGTCCTATCATAGTCTTCATTATAGTTGCCATCTGACTGAGCAAGATTCTCAACTAATTCCCAGCCTTCTTCCACATTCTTGTTGAGGAAGTTGCCATTAGAAGCTGTGTCAAGCAACATCCTTATCTTTGGAAGCACTCCTCTATACATGGTACTCAAGAGTGACTCATTGCTGAAACCATGATGAGGACATTGAGTCTGATATCCTTTGAATCTCTCCCATGCCTCACAAAAGGTCTCATTGTTCCTTTGAGCAAATCCAGAGATCTCATTCCTCAGCCTTGCTGTCCTAGCATTAGAAAAGAACTTGGCCAAGAAAGCCTTCTTGCATGCATCCCAAGTAGTGATTGCACCAGTGGGGAGAGTTTTTTTCCCATAAATGAGCCTTGTCCCCAATTGAGAAAGGGAACAACCTTAGCTTAAAACCATCCTCACTTACACCATTGATCCTTGTAAGGCCACATATTCTATCAAACTCATCAAGGTGATCAAGTGGATCCTCCATTGGCAATCCATGAAATTTGTTGGCTTGAATCATGGAGATTAAGCCACTCTTGATCTCAAAGTTGTTGTTGGCAACAGTTGGAGGCACAATTCCAGCCCTTGGTTGTGAGTGTTAGGTGCATCTCCAGCACCAATGTTCCTTGGTCTCTGAACCTGATCCTGATGATCCATTGCTACTATAACCTCTTGTTGGTCCTGAACAACTCTCCTTTGCTTAGTTCCCAAACCCTTTGTCACCTTGTGGATGTTGTCAATGTGCTTGAGAAGATGGTCCTTTCCTTTAGACCTTGTGTGCATCAACAAACACAAAC
>NC_141891.1:35999898-36028783 GCF_030686135.1 Camelina sativa
AGCTATGAAGAGAACTTGCAATCATCAACTCTCTGCAAAATGATTTAGGAGACTCTTTGTCTTCCTTATCAAGTCTCTTGATTGCTAAAGCCGTTCCCCAAATTCCGATTTTGCCTCTAAACACATAGCTACAAGCTCCTCTTCCCAACACTCTCCCTATAAAAAATAACCATTTAATAAAAACACATAGCTACAAGTTCCATTTTGGGACGGTTGACCCGATCTGACCCAAACCCGGTATTTACCAAACAAATAGCTAAAACCTACCAAAAGTTTCTCAAATTTGTACCCAAATTACATGTATTCGAATGTTATTACCAAACAAAGAGTTTTCAAAATTCAATATTTAATTACTAATTTTAGGGTCTTTTTTTTTTACCTTTAGAGAAATTACGAGTAGCTGCAACGATTTCACCGTAGCTAAACCGAACCAAAGTATTAGCGACCGGAGAGATACTCTTCTCAAGCGACCTAGCTCTCGTCCACCTCAAATCATCAGTAGCATTACCAGTAGTCTCCGTAACACCATTCTCCAAATTCACCATCAGAACAGTTGAGGAACCACCGGAGACAGACAGATTTCGACAAGAAGACGAAGCGGACAGAGACGGCGCTTCACCTTTCAGCTTCTCTAGCTCAATCTGTGAACAAAGACTGAACCTAAACGATGAGTGAACTGAGTGTGGATCAGGATTCATATTCTCCGGTGCTGTTTCCGCTAAAAGCCAAGCCTTGTTGTTCTCTCCTCCTCCTCCGCCTCCATTTTTGTTGTTGCTGCCGGAGTTTTCGGTTGAGGTTGATCCAGTTACAGGAGGAAGGAAACAAGCTAAACCCAGATCAAAGATCATATTTTTCAAACGGGTTTTGATTCCTTTCTTGTCATTGTTGTCTCCATCAAGATCTGATGATGATGATGAAGAAGTGAGAATTGGTATGTTCACTGAGCTTGTAGTTTCTGGGGTTTTTGGATGAACTGAGGATCCCTCATAAAAACCCATTTTTTATCTCTCTCTCTCAGTGAACAGATCTAGAGAAAGACACAATTACCAAGAAAAAAGCAAAATTTTGATTCTCTCTTTTGAAAAAATTGATTCTTTTGAAGAGCTTTGCTTGATGGAAGAGAAAGAGAGAATATATATTTTATTTTTAGGTATATAAATGGGAAAATGAAGAAGAAGAATATTAATTAAGTTAATATATGATTAGTGGTGGAAGGTGGAAGCAAATTTTAATTTTGTATTACCGTTAAGTTGTTGTTGCGATCTTGAGCAAGAAAAAACAGGAGAGCGAGGGGAAAATAATTAGGTATGATTAATGATTTTTAAAAAATAATAATAATTGAGAGTGTTAAAATAATTGAGAGCGTTACAAAAAAATGTAAAAATAATTGAGAGCGTTACAAAAAAATGTAAAAATAATTGAGAGCGTTACAAAACCAATCAAACAAGTGTTTTTATGTAGAAAATATAAATGATTTAAAAAATGTTTTTTTGAGGGTCATATGGGTAAAGGCTGTTTAGCTCATCTTCAAAGGGGACAAGAACAGAGCCCACGAGGGTTATGGTTCTCGGAAATAATGGAGAAGTGAGAGAGAAAGAGATAATATTTAAAAAAATTCACAAGTGTTACTATCGAAATAAAAAAATTTTAAAATTCACAAGAGTTACTATATTTAGTTTTTAATTTTTTATTCTCTTGTGTTTTATAATTCGTACATGTGGCGAAATGTAGACATATGTAGGTAAAAAACTTTTACATGGTGTTCGGTGGCCCGGGATACATATTATTTCATGATTATGTTTTTTTTTGGGTTCATTTAAATACACTGAAATAAAATATGAACCTTCTTGTTCAACAACTATGAAACAATATATATTTGAAGAAAAAATTTATACATGGTGTGGAAAAATAATCATTTTTTGGTATATATAACACTAAAGTATGCTAATTGAAATTTACTAGCTATGTAAGAAATTCAAAGAGAATAAAGAAGACAAAAAAAAAAGTTATGGTAAGTGATATTTCATGCTGTGAAGAAGAGTGAGAATTACAACTTTTTTTTTTTGCTCGTTTATATGGACAATTTTATATAATTATCTGTAACATAGTGACAAATGGTTCTACCATAAACTATTCATTATATAACAAAGCTTAATCTTCTAACACTCATTGGAGATCTAGCCTCACTGATATATATTTTTTTTTCCAATGTACGTACCATTTTGTTGTTTAGTTAACCAAAACATACTAAGAGTTATATTGTGCTAATGACGTGTTATATAATATACTAATGCAATAATAACTAAGAGTACTTGTAAAACATTCCTTGGCTGGGATATTTAAATATTTTAAGAGATGGGAATTACAATAAAATGTTTTCATTCTTATTCATAGGTGAAACTTATAAAGATTTTAGAATTTGTTACTATGTTGAATAGTGACAGGTACGTACGTAGGTCCACCACAACGTATTCAATGAAAATGTCACATTGTGTCCATTTTTCTTTGATAAAAGAAATAGCGGTTAAGAGATAGTCATCATTATCGCAGTTTTGAAGCATATAATATATATATATATATATATTCTTTTTTGTATAAAATGGAAAAAAATACGATTTAAATTTTTTTACATCAATACTTATGTTTTAAAAGATTAACGAGATTAAATAGACTAAGAGACTGAAGGATATATATGTTATATACCATACATCACAATCAGATATTCCAGGGACACACCAAAGGTACATCTTTTTTTTTTTTTTTTCTAAACTGTAAATATTATATAAATGAAAAAGTTTGGTTTTTCAACCTTTACATTGGTTTCTTGGCAAAAAAGATACAAAAAAGCAATACAATCTTCGATTTAAAAAGATAATACACTTATAACCACATACTCATGAGATTCTTGAATTGTTTCTTACACTGGCGTGCAATGATGGAGTTTCGAATCTTTCTATCAATGTCCTTGAAGATCACTGAAGGCAGGATGTGGGCCTGATTATGAAGCAGATTATTTTTCTGTTTCCAGATAGCATATATTACAGTCTAAGCGACCAGCTTTCGGAGTGTTGGTGGTGATGTTGTATTTTTGACTCTTGTTTAGGACATCAAATCAGCCCAGCAGTTGAAGTTGATGTGAGGCAAATGGAGGCGAACGCTAACTCGATTCCAGAGGAACAACGCAAAAAATCGCAGGTTAGCAGTAGATGATCCTGGTTTCCTGAGAAGAGGAACATAGAACGCATTGGGTATCAATGTTCCTGAAACTTATAAAGATTTTAGAATTTGTCACTATGTTGAATAGTGACAGGTTACGTACGTAGTCCACCACAACGTATTCAATGAAAATGTCACATTTGTGTCCATTTTTCTTTGATAAAGAAATAGCGGTCAAGAGATAGTCATCATTATCGCAGTTTTTGAAGCATATAATATATATATATATATTCTTTTTGTATAAAATGGAAAAAAAATACGATTTAAATTTTTTTACATCAATACTTTATGTTTTAAAAGATTAACGAGATTAAATAGACTAAGAGACTTAAGGATATATATGTTATATACCATACATCACAATCAGATATTCCAGGGACACACCAAAGGTACATCTTTTTTTTTTTTTTTTTCTAAACTGTAAATATTATATAAATGAAAGAGTTTGGTTTTTAAACCTTTACATTGGTTTCTTGGCAAAAAAGATAAAAACAAAAAAGCAATACAATCTTCGATTCAAAAAGATAATACACTTATAACCAACATACTCATGAGATTCTTGAATTGTTTCTTACACTGGCGTGCAATGATGGAGTTTCGGATCTCTCTATCAATGTCCTTGAAGATCACTGAAGGCAGGATGTGGGCCTGATTATGAAGCAGATTATTTTTCTGTTTCCAGATAGCATATATTACAGTCTAAGCGACCAGCTTTCGGAGTGTTGGTGGTGATGTTGTATTTTTGACTCTTGTTTAGGACATCAAATCAGCCCAGCAGTTGAAGTTGATGTGAGGCAAATGGAGGCGAACGCTAACTCGATTCCAGAGGAACAACGCAAAAAATCGCAGGTTAGCAGTAGATGATCCTGGTTTCCTGAGAAGAGGAACATAGAACGCATTGGGTATCAATGTTCCTGAAACTTATAAAGATTTTAGAATTTGTCACTATGTTGAATAGTGACAGGTACGTACGTAGGTCCACCACAACGTATTCAATGAAAATGTCACATTGTGTCCATTTTTCTTTGATAAAAGAAATAGCGGTCAAGAGATAGTCATCATTATCGCAGTTTTGAAGCATATAATATATATATATATATATTCTTTTTGTATAAAATGGAAAAAAATACGATTTAAATTTTTTTACATCAATACTTATGTTTTAAAAGATTAACGAGATTAAATAGACTAAGAGACTTAAGGATATATATGTTATATACCATACATCACAATCAGATATTCCAGGGACACACCAAAGGTACATCTTTTTTTTTTTTTTTTTTTCTAAACTGTAAATATTATATAAATGAAAGAGTTTGGTTTTTAAACCTTTACATTGGTTTCTTGGCAAAAAAGATAAAAACAAAAAAGCAATACAATCTTCGATTCAAAAAGATAATACACTTATAACCACATACTCATGAGATTCTTGAATTGTTTCTTACACTGGCGTGCAATGATGGAGTTTCGAATCTCTCTATCAATGTCTTGAAGATCACTGAAGGCAGGATGTGGGCCTGATTATGAAGCAGATTATTTTTCTGTTTCCAGATAGCATATATTACAGTCTAAGCGACCAGCTTTCGGAGTGTTGGTGGTGATGTTGTATTTTTGACTCTTGTTTAGGACATCAAATCAGCCCAGCAGTTGAAGTGATGTGAGTGCAAATGGAGGCGAACGCTAACTCGATTCCAGAGGAACAACGCAAAAAATCGCAGGTTAGCAGTAGATGATCCTGGTTTCCTGAGAAGAGGAACATAGAACGCATTGGGTATCAATGTTCCTGAAACTTATAAAGATTTTAGAATTTGTCACTATGTTGAATAGTGACAGGTACGTACGTAGGTCCACCACAACGTATTCAATGAAAATGTCACATTGTGTCCATTTTTCTTTGATAAAAGAAATAGCGGTCAAGAGATAGTCATCATTATCGCAGTTTTGAAGCATATAATATATATATATATATTCTTTTTGTATAAAATGGAAAAAATACGATTTAAATTTTTTTACATCAATACTTTATGTTTTAAAAGATTAACGAGATTAAATAGACTAAGAGACTTAAGGATATATATGTTATATACCATACATCACAATCAGATATTCCAGGGACACACCAAAGGTACATCTTTTTTTTTTTTTTTTTTCTAAACTGTAAATATTATATAAATGAAAGAGTTTGGTTTTTAAACCTTTACATTGGTTTCTTGGCAAAAAAGATAAAAACAAAAAAAGCAAATACAATCTTCGATTCAAAAAGATAATACACTTATAACCACATACTCATGAGATTCTTGAATTGTTTCTTACACTGGCGTGCAATGATGGAGTTTCGAATCTCTCTATCAATGTCCTTGAAGATCACTGAAGGCAGGATGTGGGCCTGATTATGAAGCAGATTATTTTTCTGTTTCCAGATAGCATATATTACAGTCTAAGCGACCAGCTTTCGGAGTGTTGGTGGTGATGTTGTATTTTGACTCTTGTTTAGGACATCAAATCAGCCCAGCAGTTGAAGTTGATGTGAGCAAATGGAGGCGAACGCTAACTCGATTCAGAGGAAACAACGCAAAAAATCGCAGGTTAGCAGTAGATGATCCTGGGTTTCCTGAGAAGAGGACATAGAACGCATTGGGTATCAATGTTCCTGAAACTTATAAAGATTTAGAATTTGTCACTATGTTGAATAGTGACAGGTACGTACGTAGGTCCACCACAACGTATTCAATGAAATGTCACATTGTGGTCCATTTTTCTTTGATAAAAGAAATAGCGGTCAAGAGATAGTCATCATTATCGCAGTTTTGAAGCATATAATATATATATATATATATATTCTTTTTGTATAAAATGGAAAAAAATACGATTTAAATTTTTTTACATCAATACTTTATGTTTTAAAAGATTAACGAGATTAAATAGACTAAGAGACTTAAGGATATATATGTTATATACCATACATCACAATCAGATATTCCAGGGACACACCAAAGGTACATCTTTTTTTTTTTTTTTTTCTAAACTGTAAATATTATATAAATGAAAGAGTTTGGTTTTTAAACCTTTACATTGGTTTCTTGGCAAAAAAGATAAAAACAAAAAAGCAATACAATCTTCGATTCAAAAGATAATACACTTATAACCACATACTCATGAGATTCTTGAATTGTTTCTTACACTGGCGTGCAATGATGGAGTTTCGAATCTCTCTATCAATGTCCTTGAAGATCACTGAAGGCAGGATGTGGGCCTGATTATGAAGCAGATTATTTTTCTGTTTCCAGATAGCATATATTACAGTCTAAGCGACCAGCTTTCGGAGTGTTGGTGGTGATGTTGTATTTTTGACTCTTGTTTAGGACATCAAATCAGCCCAGCATTTGAAGTTGATGTGAGGCAAATGGAGGCGAACGCTAACTCGATTCCAGAGGAACAACGCAAAAAATCGCAGGTTAGCAGTAGATGATCCTGGTTTCTGAGAAGAGGAACATAGAACGCATTGGGTATCAATGTTCCTGAAACTTATAAAGATTTTAGAATTTGTCACTATGTTGAATAGTGACAGGTACGTACGTAGGGTCCACCACAACGTATTCAATGAAAATGTCACATTGTGTCCATTTTTCTTTGATAAAAGAAATAGCGGTCAAGAGATAGTCATCATTATCGCAGTTTTGAAGCATATAATATATATATTATATATATATTCTTTTTGTATAAAATGGAAAAAAATACGATTTAAATTTTTTTACATCAATACTTTATGTTGTTAAAAGATTAACAAGATTAAATAGACTAAGAGACCTGAAGGATATATATGTTATATACCATACATCACAATCAGATATTCAGGGACACACCAAAGGTACATCTTTTTTTTTTTTTTTTTCTAAACTGTAAATATTATATAAATGAAAGAGTTTGGTTTTTCAACCTTTACATTGGTTTCTTGGCAAAAAAGATAAAAACAAAAAAGCAATACAATCGTCGATTCAAAAAGATAATACACTTATAACCACATACTCATGAGATTCTTGAATTGTTTCTTACACTGGCGTGCAATGATGGAGTTTCGGATCTCTCTATCAATGTCCTTGAAGATCACTGAAGGCAGGATGTGGGCCTGATTATGAAGCAGATTATTTTTCTGTTTCCAGATAGCATATATTACAGTCTAAGCGACCAGCTTTCGGAGTGTTGGTGGTGATGTTGTATTTTTGACTCTTGTCTAGGACATCAAATCAGCCCAGCAGTTGAAGTGGATGTGAGGCAAATGGAGGCGAACGCTAACTCGATTCCAGAGGAACAACGCAAAAAATCGCAGGTTAGCAGTAGATGATCCCTGGTTTCCTGAGAAGAGGACATAGAATGCATTGGGTATCAATGTTCATCCCCCAACGAGCCAGCCTTGTTTTTGTGGGGAGACGATCAAGGTTCACAATCCACATGTTAAACGCATTCCTTGGTGTCGCTCCCTTGAACCACACAAACTTTGACCAAGTTACCTTCATTTGCTCATGGTCGCATAACAGACCAAATTTTAGAGGAGGAGAAGCCAACACAATCTTTTCCATCTACTACCCAGTTGTAAGAGTCCGTATCTTGGTCGATGGTTGGTAGGCTGATACTCGTTAGGTAGATTTGCAGATTTAGAGCTTGGTCAGTATGAGGATCGGCTATGGTCCACCTAATATCGTTACAAACATCATGGACTTTTGCTTGCAATGGAACTCTTAGGCTTCGAGGACCATTTGTGCCTATGTACTTAATAAGAGGACCAAAGGGTGTCCAATTATCAAACCAAAAGCTAGCCTCTCTACCATTTCCTAAGTTGCAATGAACAAATTGTTCTGCTAGATCTCTCAGCCTGAGATGCATTTCAATTCCAGGAGTCTACAGCTCTTTCTGTTTGATTCCAGAAACTGGTAGTGGAACTGCAACTATGGAGCCGATGCCAAGCCACCCAGAGAGAGCCACTTGAGGAGAACAGCAACCAGATCAGGCGTAGGGCATAAGGTTCTATTCCAAGTAGCAAAACACCTGAGCCCTAGACCTCCTTCTGCTTTGGGAAAACAAACCTGAGCCCACGCTACCTTTGCCATCCCTCTATTATCAATCCTGCCAGACCACAGATATTTAGAACACAAAGATTATATTTTCTGATCCATCCTAGTGGTAAGATAAAAGCTGAAATCCAGAAATTGACGATTCCTGCGATAACTGTGGATATTAGTTGAAGCCTTCCTGCGAAAGATAGAGATCTTACAGCCCACACTTTAAATCTTTGAGAGATCTTTTTCTATCAGGGGTGCGTACTCTGCCACTTTTAGCTTCCTGTTCATCAACGGTAGACCCAAATAACGGATCGGTAGAGATCCCATCGTGAAACCGTAGCTTGCCAATGCATTGGATTTGATAAGGCTTAAACCGGCATGGAATAATTGAGTCTTCTCCCGATTTATTTCTAAACCTGACATCCTGCAAAACCTTCCAGGGTCTCGTAAATACCATGAAGGGATGAGCTGTCTCCATTGAAGAAGATCATAACATCATCCGCAAACATCAAGTGAGAGATCTCCAATTCCTCTGTTTTGGGATGGTAGGATATATAGACTGATTCATACCTCGACTGAAGTAAGCTGGAGAAAACCTCCATGGCTAGGACGAAAGAGGTAGGGGGAGATGGAATCTCCTTGTCTTAGACCTTTAGTACTTTGAAAGTAACCGCCATTCTGTCCATTTACAATCACCGAGAAGCTTGCAGTAGAAATACATTGGTGGATCCATCCAATGATTTTTTTCGGGTAGATTGATAGCTCTTAGGGTAGATAAGATGAAATCCCACCTGACAGAGTCAAATGCCTTTCTCAAACCCACTTTAACATGGCACTAGGTGCAACATCCTTTTTATTATAGCCCTGAACGATCTCTGTTGCAAGGAGAACATTGTCGATCAGCAACCTCCCAGGCATGAAAGCTGATTGTGAATGATTGATGAACATAGAGAGAATTTTCTTAAGACGCCCTACTAGCAGCGTGGATATAACCTTGTAAACAACATTGAGGCATGATATTGGTCGAAAGTCAGACATTCTTGAGGCATTAGTGATTTTTAGGATTATAACCAGGTTGGTTGCGTTCCACTGTTTGAGAATCTTGCCTGACCGAAAGAATTCAAGCACTGCTTCAGTGACTTCTCCTCCCAGAATGGGCCAGCAGCTACAGAATAATTCAACAGTATATCCCATCAGGGCCACTTGCTTTATTTCTTGGCAAGGAGAAAAATGCTTCTTTGATTTCCAGAGGAGTGAAAACAGACTCTAAGTTACTGCGCTGAACTTCAGAGCATTTAAACCTGATAAGGCTTGAAATGTCGTCTTGGATAAATGAAGGAGGACCTTGTTCCCCTCCCAGGTTCGCTTGGAAATACTCCACACTGTGAGCTATAATGTCTTCATGGGACTCCAATTGATCATCATTACTGTTGTACATGTAATGGATATGATTCATTGCTTGCCTGGTCGAAGTCATTTTGTGGAAATAGGTTGTGTTCATATCTCCCTCCTGAATCCAGGTTACCCTTGAACGTTGCAGGAAGAAGCTTTCTTCAGTTTTGGATAGGATGAGCCATTTTCTCTGCATTTCCAGCTCTATATTTGCGTTAATCGAGGTAGGATACTGAAGCATTCTGTTTTGAGCATGAATCATACGGTCATGAGCCTCTTGAGTTCTTTTCTCTAGGTCATAGAAGTTTTGTCTACTGAATTCCCGAATTACCTGCTTTAACGCCTTGAGTTTCGCAGTCACTCTAAACATATAGGATCCGGAGGCGGGATAAGAAAACCAATGCTCGCAGACTAGAGGCAGGAAATCTTCACTTTTTAACAGGAAGTTGTAGAACCGGAATGGCTGCTTACGTCTAGGATAGGCTGTGTCGAGCCTTACTTCACAACTTGCATGGTCAGAGAAGTCAGGTTCACCAAAATAACCCATAGAGGAGGGGAACAAGGTAGTCCACTTGTCATTTACGAGGATTCGGTCTAGTTTCTTTGCTATCGGATCATTCTTTTTTTTATTCCATCAGGTAAAAGTATTTCCTCTGAAATTTAGGTCCACGAGGCCAGCTGAAAGTAGAGAATCTCTAAAGATTCTGGTGGGACTGTCAATATTGAGGTCAGTAGAGGTGGAGTGTTCTGACGGAGATAAAGTCTGGTTGAAATCTCCCATCACTAACCAAGGCTTGCCCGAAGCTTGAATAACTGAAGATAGTGTCACCAATTCCTCCCACAGACTGGAACGAGAACCTTCATCGTTAGCCGCATAGATCGAAGAGATAACTAGCACTTCAGCACAGTCTGGAAGATTTACCTCATAGGTAATCATCAGAAGCGATTTGGATATAACCGTCGCCAAAACACTTGGATGCCAGAGAACCCATATTTTTCCCAGCTCAAAGTAATTGTAGTTATTATCAAAAGACCAACCTGTCAACATGGCCTGAAGAAATTTATGTTGTTTTGGTTGCTTCACATGAGTCTCGAGGAGACTGCCAAAAAGAGGAACATGGCTTCTATACCATTTCTTAAAACCGCATCGGTGAGAGGAAGAATTCATACCGCGGACATTCCAACAAAAAACTGTTGTACACATATGGAAGATTACTTAGATTTGGGGCCTTTGCCCCTCGCACTTCGTTGTTGTCTTTGAGAAAACACTTTAGTGAAATTCGCCCCATCCTCTAGATCCAAATCATTGTCCTGTTTGGACGTTAGAGGAGGATTTTGTGCATAATATGTTTAACGTACGTCTTTGTGCTTGTGGCGAGTGTGTTTACAAATTATCATGTGATAATGATGTGTTTGTTTCCACATAAAGTGGCATATATGTTTTTATATGGTGGCACCTAAACTTCCTTACAATGTGGTTTATAACAAAAGTTAAATTTGATGTTATTTGCAAAATAAATGGCTTATAACAGCACAAAAAATAGGGGAATTGGGTTGTATAACCCAAAAAAAAACTATAATTTACAAACTAACCATACTAACCATCAATCAATTATATTTTGTGTATTTATGTATTAATGACAGGTTTTGCCCTTTTATTTTCTTCTTTTAATTTTTTTTTTCAAACCACCACCTCCGGTCAACCTCCGACTTCCGGCGACCACCTAACCTCCAGCCAACCTCCGGCCATCCTCCAGCTACCATCCGGCCACCGTCCGGCCACATTCCGGCCAACCTGCCAATCTCCAGCGACCCTCCGGCCAACCTCCGACCACCACCCCTATCCACCTCTAGCCACCACCCCATATCATCATTTCCACCAAACCAACACTAAAATGGTAATTTTAATTACCCTCTATGTTATTTTCTTAATTGTTTCAAATAGTATGCTATATCCTTCTATAGTTTTTTCTATTTGATTATACAGCAAATTCACCCCA
Organism: Camelina sativa; assembly: GCF_030686135.1. Lineage (NCBI taxonomy): Eukaryota > Viridiplantae > Streptophyta > Magnoliopsida > Brassicales > Brassicaceae > Camelina > Camelina sativa. Next base: position 36,011,564 of record NC_141891.1, read on the forward strand.
AAAAATATTCATATAGTATATATAGAAAAAAAAAACAAAAGTCATGGAGTTTAGATAGATGAGAACATGTACACACCCCTTCAACTTTTGATAATAAATGAACGAAGAATTTAGGAGATAAATTTAGATAAAAGCAAGTCCAAGGTATGCATGGATTAATGTAACTGATTACCGAATAAATCAATTGGTGATGGTACGTGGTCAAAGATTCTTGATTTCATAGTCTAGAAATTAATTCTTCAATTTTTATCAAACCACATGTGTCTACATAGAACTAGCAAACATATATAATATTTGAAGGAAGTAGTTTTCAGAGACCATAGGATATTACATTAAAATTTAATATTAATATGACTATCCTAATTAACTTATAAAACTAAAATATGAACACCAACATTTATCTTGACACCAACATCCTAACTTAAAGGTTATATTAATATGACCATCCTGTTTGTAACAAAAAGGTTTAAACAGAATTTAGATAATTCCATATTTCTACAATATAAAATAAAAGAAAAAGATAGTCCATGAGAACGTTTAAAATATTCGACAGATTTAGTAAAATAAAAACATTCGAAAGTAAATAACTTTTAACCAACAAACACTCTTTAATTCAAATTCACTAATAATCTACCAAGAGTAAATATTCCGTTTTTTTTCTTCTGTTGAATTGATTGTAGATACTAATTAGTGCAATAAAGATTGTAACAAGAAAAGAATGGTCCTAACATGAGCTCATTTAAAGGATAATATTTAGTTATTAGAGAGGAATGTTCTCTGGAACCGACGAGACATATGACTATAACGTCTCTTACTCAGTTACTCTACTCGTTCAACCAAGTAAACGATATATAATATAAGACGACTCATATAAATATTTGAGTTAGAAATAATTTTCACTAAAACAATTAAACCCCCCTTTTTCAAAAAAAAAAAAAAAACAATTAAAACCTTTTGATAAATTGCAAGAAAAATTATGAAACTTCGCAAACGCGAAAACTAGACGAAACGGAGAATTGTGAGATGGATAAAGTCTGGGAGAGCATATAAAGACCAAAACATCAACTCAAGTCAAAACTATAATCTACCACACAATGGCCCATTGAAGAACCTTTTTTTTTTTTTAATTATTATTGTTATTATTGATAGTACGTAGATTTTGATCATTATTGTTATTAACGGTGGCCTAACTTAGCCATACCATGAGTCGTGTAGGTAAACTAACGAGAGGATGTGGTGTGTAGATAGATCGATTCCAAGATGTGATGATGTGATGATGTGATAATGAGAGAGGTCCAAAAGTAGATGGACCGGTACGGTGTTGGTTCGTTCATCTTACCACCGGTGTCGGTTTGGTCATATTTTCACTTTTGAGATAGCATCATTGACACCAATGATGATAATCATCATCATGATCAACTTCAACTTGGATTAGTTTTTATTTTCATGTATACAACACACATCCCCTGCGTACGTGTGAGTCCGTACAATTTTGTAATTATATTTCGGAAGAAGAGTTACGTCATTCATATATATATAAGGATCTGTCCGATGTGCGGGTTTAAAGTTTGTAATTAAAATTAATTTTAATTAAAAAATATATTAAAATTTATTGTACATTATTTATATATATCTTTTTTACTGTAATACACTGATTTATATCCATATACAAATCTTTTATGTATGGTACCATTAAAAGTGTATTTTTTACACCTAGGTATACTATATGTAACAAATGGAGTATTATTTACCACCACCTAAAAAATGTCCATATAAACAAATTAAGCCAACTATTATATGTCTTTTTCCTTTCACTTTTGCATAGTATCTTTAATCACTAAAATTGTTAGCTTAAAACTTCGGCACCCCTCTCCTTGCGGTTAAGGTAACGACTTCGGTACCACCTTTCTCCCATGGAGATAACCTCGGTTCTGCCCTCCTGCCTTATGGGGAGACCTTGCGTCCAACCTCCTCAACCATGGAGAGAAATTTGGCTCCGCCTTCCTCCCATGGGGATATAACCTTGCGTCCAACCTCCCCCACGTTCTTTCCTTGGGGAGATAACCTTGTGTCCAACCTCCTCCACCATAAAGAAAACCTCGGCTCTGCCCTTCTCCTGTATGAAGAGAACATGTTCAGGTCGTTTAGCTATCTCTAAATGGCTTGCTCCAGCAACCAATGAAACTAAAGACCCTTTTCCAACGTCACAAAATCTTTTGATAGTAACTAATGTTAAATTTGCTAATGTATTCATGGAAGTTTCTTTGACACACCATGATATAGCCTCTGTCTCCGACCTCCTATGCATCTATCAACAACGATTTATGTTTTTCCAATCTATCTATATTTGTTGTAAGCTTGTTTTTGATTAGCCTATTTTATCCAACCATTAGGTTGATGACCTTTTCCTCTTTATCTTCTTTTGGGATTGAACGAATGGTAACAATTATGTCTGCACAAAAAGAAAGGTATATGACCAACTAATCAAGGTTGAGAAAATAGAAGAAAATTAATTTGACATAATTAAAGAAATAATAGAAAATTATAAGGACAGTAATATATAAATCTCAAATAATTCAAAGAGGAAATTATAAATTAAATAAAACAGTCTAAAACTACTATAACAAATTTTAAAATACAGTATTGGAAAAAGAAGATGCATCTATTAATCTTGGGGCATTCTCAAAAATGCCCCTTTTTCCATACCCCTTTTTAAAAATACCCCTTCATGTTGACCATTTTTAAAACTACCCCTCTTTATATACAAAATGACCAAATTACCCTTTTTGAGTGACAGCAAGAATATACAGTCATCAAAATCGAAAATATTTTCCCGCCATAAATAAAAAAAGTTTCCCGCAAAATTTTTTTTTCCATCAAAATCGAAAATTTTTCCCGGCAAATATATTCTTTTTCTACAAAAAAACAAAAGTTTTTCCGCCAAAATCGTAAATTTTTTCCGCCAAAAATATTGAAATTTATACCTTATAAAAACATTGTAAACGCTTTTAAAAACCTTTTAAAAGCGTTTACAATGTGTTTAAAAACCTTGTAAACGCTTTTTAAAAGCATTTAGAAGGTTTTTAAAAGGGTTTTACAAGGTTTTTAAACACATTGTAAACGCTTTTAAAAGGTTTTTAAAAGGGGTTTAAAAGGTGTTTAAACACCTTGTAAACGCTTTTTAAAAGCATTTAGAAGGTTTTTAAAAACGTTTACAAGGTGTTTATAAACCTTTTAAAACCTTTTAAAAACCTTATAAAAACCTTATAAAAATGTTTTTAAAAAGATTTTTAAAAGGTTTTTAAACACCTTGTAAACGCTTTTACAATGTTTTTAAAAACCATTTGAAAACCTTTTAACCTTTTAAAAACCTTTTAAAAACCTTGTAAAAGCGTTTACACGGTGTTTAAAAAACCTTTTAAAACTCTTAAAAAAATATTGTAAAAGCCTTTACAAGGTGTTTATAAGGCTTTTATAAGGTAGAAACCTTATAAAACCTTTTAAAAACCTTGCAAATTTTATTTGGCGGGAAATTTTTTTATCGAAAATTTTTATCAAATATTTTTTGATAAAAAAATTTTGGCGGAAAATTTTTTCGAAAATTTTTTGGCGGAAAAATATGTCCAAAATTTTTAGCGGAAAAATTTTGTTTTTCTTTTTATTGATTAAAATATTTTTCATCTAAGGGTAAAACGGTCATTAAAAATTAAAGGAGGGCAAAAATAAAAATGGCCAAAAAATGGGGTATTTTTGAAAAGAAATATATCAAAAAGAGTATTTTTAACAAATTCTCATTAATCTTCCATTTTTTGGGTCAACATATTAATATTACCTATTCCAAACTGAAAAAAGAGAAAGTAGGAGTATATTTTGGTTTAAAAAAATAAGGAAAATTTGCCTTCCCATTAAAAAAATTTCACCTATAGAACAAAGTTGAAAGCAATATCGTGGTACATAAAAGCAATAGAACAAAGTCGAAATTGTCTATGAAAATCATATGTTGTTGAAAACTTCTTGGTAGACAATATTTTGTAGAACATTATTGTCGTAGTGTTTTTTGTCTCCTTTAAGAATCTGAAGTCTGTAGTTGTAGTGACTCTCGAGAGAGCTACATATAATTGTCTGTGAGAAAAGACTGGACTTGGCAAATATAAACCAACCTTTTTTAAAGCTTTGACTTTGGCTCTTATTGATAGTCATTGCATAGCAAACTCGTACAAAAAATTGACGTCTTTTTAGTCGCGCAACCACAAATTTCTCTATAAATAGCAAGACAAATTCTTCATCAAACATTATATTCTACCTCTCACATAAATTTTTAAATTTAGTAATATCACTTTGTACTTAACTAAAATATCTTTTCTTTTCTCTTTTATGTGACTTTTGTAGGCTTTGAAACAAATAAGTAGAGTCAAAATTTTGGAGCATATATATAAAGGCTAGGAGAGAGAAAGAAAAGAGAGAAACCGACGACGGCGATGGCGATGAGATCTGGGTTTTGAATGTTGGGTTCCGGCAAGGATGGGAGACGGAGAGAGGGTCTCTTGCGTGCTCCGTTGGGTGAGAGTAATCGGGGTCAGACCAGAAGTCTGATTCTGATCTTCCAAGGGTCTTCTCCTTTGGTAATAGATTCCGGTTTTAAAAGTGGTAATCTGATGCAATCGGGTCTTTATGGTTTGATTTGGCTTGATCTGAAGATTCCCTTATGGTGTAATGGTTGGGTTGGTAGCAGGATTGAGGGAATGATTTTGGTTACTGATTGGGATTCGATAGTACTTATGCTGGTGATCTGGATCGGGTGTAATAAGGTTAAGATTCGATGGTTGTCTCGCTATGGAAGGTTCTGCTTCTATATCTCATGGATTATGGGATTCGGGAATGATAGTGATCCAATTTCTGTGTGTATTTTTGGAATTTCGTTGATTGGCATATCTCGTCTACTGCGTCGAAGGTTTAGAATGGCTATATGGGTATTTATTTGGAGTCTTGGTCTCATTCGAGTCATCCAGTTTTCTCTTCTTTGTATTCTGCTCTGTTCCTACTATTGCGGACTGCGGTGTGCTATTGTCCAAAGTATTTGGTTGTTGTGTGTGAGACTCGTTATGGCTCAATCATCGTTCCTCAAGGGTAAAGCTCCTCTGGTGCGTACAGAAACTGTGGAAATCTCCAACTCAGTTTTGGCTCAGAGGATTCAGCAGTTTTCTCTCATACTTATTGGGAGGCTGATGAATCCATCGGTTCAAAGGATGGAGTCTTTGGTGTCCACTTTGCCTAAGATATGGAAGCTCGAAGATAAAGTAGTGGGAGCTGACCTGGGTCAAGGTACTTTCCAATTCAACTTTGCAGAGGACGCTGATCTGCAAGGAGACTTACAAAATGGTCGTTACCATTTTGATGGTTGGATGATTTCTTTGGTTAAGTGGGAGCCAATCATATCTTCAACCTATCCTTCTGCCATCAATTTATGGGTGAAAGTTACTGGTATACCGATGCACCTTTGGGAGGTTGCTACTCTGGAGGCTATTGGTAAGAAGATTGGCATCATTCGAGAAGTTGATGAAGAGACAGGTAGCGTTTGTGTTACTGTCAATGGTTTCAATCCCCTTCTTTTCAAGCTGGTTGTGCCATTTGATTTTGGTGATGAAGTGATAGTTACTCTTGAATACGAAAAGATGTTGGGTTATTGTGATAACTGCTACAGGCTTACCCACGAGGAGAGAGTATGTCCAGATCTCAATAAGGTTGTTAGAGATCAGGCTTTTGAAAATCAAGTGGATAAACGAGGGGCTTCGAGACAACAACGGTTGGTGAAGCAAGGGATGTTTCACAATGATGGTGGATGGGAGAAGCCTAGAAAGCATGTTAAGAGAGCTTTGGATTTTCAAACTCATGATGCGTCTGGGGTGGGTAGTTCCAGTTCTTACCAACAGGATAGACATCGGGGTTCAGTCTAGGAACAAAAATGACCGCACGGTACGGCTGCGATGGGGTATTTGGGCGGTAAGCATGGGGTTTTGATTGCTACTGGGGAGCATATGGGACATGCTCCTTCTTTTTCTCTTAACCGAAAGGGATCAGGGTCAGTTTGGCCTAAGCCTTTATGATGTCATAAAAAGCTAAGCATGGTCATGGTCATAAAAAAAAGCAGATACAAGAGGTTGTTGGTGATGGACCTATTGCTACAGAACTTGGTGATTCTTAACTGGCTACGGAGATGGAGAGTTCTCCTCAACACGGGAATGGTAAGGAATTAGCAGGGTCGGATTTTGATGAAGCTAACGATGATCTCTTAGAGGAGGGTGAATTCCCGGATGGTAATCTCCAAGAGAAGGGTGAGGCTGCGAGTGGGCAGGGTACTAAACTTTTGGTGGGTATGGGGTCGAGTGGTAATGCTCCAACCGAGGAGGATCTGCAAGGTATTCATACATCCTCTCTTCCTATTGATTTGGATTTGAGTGTTGTAAGTTCTACGTTGCGTGATGTTACTCTAGGTCTCAAGGCTGACGAGAGTTTAAGGCTGTCTAGCTCTCGGCATAAGAAAATAGTTAAAAAAACTGTTTCAACTTTGGCATCTCCCAGCAAACGCTTGCTTGCTAAAGCTTTATCTAAACCTGCAGGTGATGGTCAAAAACAAAGAGAGGTGGGGAAACAGGAGTCCAAAGCCATGGATGGCAAACCTACTGGTGGTAGTCGACCAGTCAAGAAGGGGATGGTGGCTCTCCCGAAACCACCGGCTCAAGCGTGAAAATCATGAGTTGGAACTGTCAGGGCGTTGGGGCAGACCTGACAGAGAACTATTTGGGGGACTTGTGGAGGAAGCATCGACTAGACATTTTATTTTTATCAGAAACAAAGCAATGTTTTTCTTATTTACAAAATTTCATAATAAGTTTGATTATAATAAATTGTTTACTGTTGAACCCCGCAGGGCTAGTGGTGGTTTGGCTTTATTTTTTAAGGATGAGAAAAATTTTTCTATTCTCTTTGATAATGATCGTATTATTGACACACAAGCCTTTATTGGGCAACAATTGATATTTATGTCTTTTGTTTATGGGGATCCGGTCCCCCAACATCGAGAATAAGTTTGGGATAAATTAACGGATATTGGATAATTTTGCATTGATCCCTGGTTTATAATTGGAGATTTTAATGAATTAGTTGGAAATCATGAGAAGCAGGGTGGTGCCCTACGACCAGCATCTTCCTTTAAGCCTTTTATTTCAATGCTTCGGCATTTCGGGATGCTTGAATTTCCTTGTTATGGGGAACAATTATCCTGGAGAAGGAATCGTTGTAATAATCAAGTGGTTCGGTGTCGACTGGATCAAGCACTGGATAACGAGGATTGGCATGGGTTTTTTCCAAATTCGAAAGTATATTATTTGGAGATGATTGGTTCGGATCATTGTCCAATTTTAGCTACTTGTTTGTCGATGGTCTGGAGACGGCAGAGGCAGTTCCGGTTTGATAAACGCTGGTTGGGTAAGGAGGGATTAGTGGGTGCGGTTGAGTCAGGGTGGAATCGGACAAGGAATTTTCGGATTCCGGGTTTTGTCGACAAGATAAGGAATTGTAGGAATTCAATTTCCTGGTGACAGAAAAACAATGTCAGTTCTGGCCCATCGATCATTACTTCCTTGAAGACGGCACTACAAGAGGCGAAGATGGATGACTCGATTTCACAGGAGGAAATTCGGGGTATCGAGAGGAAATTTAAAGGAGGCGTATCGTGATGAGGAGATTTATTGGCAACAAAAAAGCAGGAAATTCTGGTTAAGGCTTGGGGGAAAAAATACTACCTATTTTCATGCATCTACCAAACAAAGGCGGGTGCGTAATAGGATTGTTGGTTTTTTTGATGTCTATAACATTTGGGATGAATCAACCTCGGGCATGGAGCATATTGCTACAACATACTTTGAGGATCTTTTTAAGAAATCAGATGGTAGGGGTATTTCATAGATGCTTCAAGCAATTAATCCAATTATTACGGATAGTATGAACAGAGCTCTAACTCAGGATATTTCGGAAGCAGAATTCCGAAAGGCTATGTTTGCCATGCACTCAGAGAAAACCCCAGGTCCTGACGGGATGACGGCTCTATTTTTTCAACGGTTATGGTCCTCTCTCAAGGGGGATTCGGTGTTTTTGGTTAAAGATTTTTTTCGAACTGGCAGTTTTGATCCACTTCTTAATGAGACTAATATTTGTCTCATTCCTAAAGTTGATCGACCGCAGCGGATGGCGGAGTTTAGGCCGATCAGCCTTTGTATTTCTAAAGTTTTGTGTTTTCGGCTGAAGCGTTTCTTGTCCTTTTTGGTTTCAGAAACACAATCGGCCTTTGTTTCTGGTTGTTTAATTACAGATAATATTCTTGTCGCTCAGGAGATGTTCCATGGGCTAAATACTAACCGTCGGTGTAATTCAGAGTTTCTAGCATTTAAAACGGATATGAGCAAGGCATATGATCGGGTTGAGTGGGATTTTCTGGAGGCGGTTTTGGTTCAATTAGGATTTGATAGAAAATGGATTTTGTGGATCATGTGGTGTGTTTCGTCAGTGTCGTATCATGTTCTTCTGAATGGTCAGCCCCGTGGTTTTATTAGACCACAGAGGGGATTATGTCAGGGGGATCCTCTGTCACCATATTTATTTATACTTTTCACAGAGGTTTTGATAGCAAATATTAAAAAGGCTGAAAGGGAGCAGAAATTAAAGGGTATTACCATCGCCCGTGGTAGTCCTATTGTTTCGCATTTGTTGTTCGATGATGATAGTCTGTTTTTTTGTAAGGCAGAGGCGACTGAATGTAGGACGGTAATGGATATAATAGGTAATTATGGTAAACCCTCAGGACAAGAGATTAATCTGGAAAAATCCTCTATCATGTTTGGTAAAAAGATCCCTTCGGATATACGATCTCAGTTGAAATCAGTTATTGGTATTTCTAAGGAGGGCGGTATGGGTTCTTATTTGGGTATTCCTGAAAACCTGCAGGGATCTAAAACTAAGGTTTTTAGCTACGTAAAGGATCGGTTGGATGATCGAGTAAATGGTTGGTCTGCAAAGTATTTATCGAAAGGTTGCAAGGAAATTATGATTAAATCGGTGGCTTTGGCACTTCCTACCCATGTTATGTCATGTTATAAATTGCCACAGGATTTGACATCTAAGTTAACGGGTGCTATTCCCACCTTCTGGTGGAAGTCTAATGATAAGGCTCGAGGTATGCACTGGGTTGCTTGGGATCAATTATGTAAAGAGAAAAGTGAAGGGGGTCTAGGTTTCTGAGCTCTAGAACAATTCAATGATGCAATGCTGGCCAAACAGTTTTGGCGGTTAATTCATAATCCGACATCCTTAATGGCTCGGGTGATGAAAGGTCGATATTTCAGAAACAAACATCCTCTCATGGCAAAGAAACCAAATAACCCTTCCTTTGCATGGAGGAGCATTTATTCAACCAAGGGGTTGGTGGAATAGGGAGCAAGATGGGCGGTAGGTTCTGGTTGCTCTATTTCGGTTTGGCGAGATCCATTGTTACCGGATATCCGTCCAAGACCAGCGAATGGTCGGGGGAGATTGTTGCTCCCGAGCTTGATGGTTAATAATTTAATTAATCCAGTTACGAAGGATTGGCATTTTCCTATTCTTGAGGATTTTTTTGATCCGGTGGATGTACCACTTATTCGGAGTATGCCGGTCAGTAAAACTTATCAACCGGATAGATTATTATGGCACTTTACTAAGTCAGGGAAGTATTCTGTTAAATCAGGTTATCAGTTAGCCCGGGAATTAATTGCGAAAGTTGAGTATGGGCCGTCGTGTATGTCCCTGCGGACTCAATCGTGGAAATTAGAGGTACCCCTGAAGATTCAACATTTTTTCTGGAAAATTGCCTCGGGTAATCTTCACGTGTTAGAACGGCTTGCGTATCAAGGTGTCCATTATGATGTTTTGTGTAAGCGGTGTGACTCGGCGACGGAGACTATAAACCTCGCGCTCTTTGAGTGTCCTCGGTTGCGATGTATTTGGGAGTTGGCTCCAGTGTTGCTCGAACCAGGAGGTATTCCATATGCCTCTATCTATGCGAATTTAGACTTCATATTCTGGCAGGCGACTTCTCAATCCGGGGTTTCTGATATATCTTTTCGTCTCCCCTAAATGTTATGGTCACTTTGGAAAGATAGGAATAAAAAGGTTTTCCATGGCATCGAGTTAGAGCCAATTGAGATTTTAAATCAAGCGGCTAATGATAAATTATTGTGGGAGGAGGCCAAATCTTATTCAGTGAGAAATCTGCACCCCTCGCCCTTAGTGGAGGAGAAGGGCTCTTTTCCCCGCTGTCAGGTTGATGGTTCATGAAAAAGTACGGCCCCTTTTAAGGGTCTGGGTTGGTGGTGTTGCAATGGTGAAGATTCAACGCTTCTTTCGGGAGCACAGAGTCTCAGACGAGGCCTTACTCCCCTACATGCAGAATTACAAGCACTGATCTGGGCTATGGAGTCTTTACTGGCGGCTGGAGTTGTTTGTCAGGCTTTCGAGACGGATTGTACCTAGCTAGTTGTGATGGTGCAGATTGGCCTGCTTTTTTTGAATCTACTGGAGGATTTTTCGCTGCTCCGAACATCTTACCCTTCCTTCACCCTAGTCAGGATTCCACGTAAGAGCAGATTGCCTTGCTCGGTCTTCAAGATCTTTAATTTCTGAATCTACTTTTGTAAACTCTTATCTTCCTGTTTGGGCAACTAATCTTGGAGTACTCTTTTTGTTCATGTTTTGAAATTAGAAAATGTTGTTCAGAACTCTTATTTTGTTTATCAATATTGTACTTTGTTTTTTATGTGACAACCCGTCCCGTGGATCCCACTAGCCCCGCTAGTGGGATCCACGGGACGGGTTGTCACACTTTTGATCTATTCTATAAATTTAAAATTTAAAAATTTAGTTCTAGATAATAATTCATAAAATATTAGATTTTTAGTTTATAGTTAATATATCTTAGTTCCTACCGCTTCATATCACTTATGTAAACAATATTCCTACCAATTGGCTTTTTTGAGCTAATCTATTTAAGTTGTTGACAAAAAAGTTAATATATTTTAGTTATAATATTAATGTTAACTATTACTGAATGTATTTTAAAATAATTAAACATATTTTATTATGTTTATTTTTACCCACGCATCGCGTTACCTAAGCAATTTGTATGATCTTGACTTTTCGTTATTTTCACAGTTTTGATTTCCATCTATAGTGCTCATGTTTAAAAATTCTAATTGAGTTTTATATATTGGAATGACCTCTTCCTCTCTCTATATATATGACTAAGATATGAGAGATACATATCTTTATATTCATTTTTTTTTCTTCTTTTTTTTTTTCCACAAATTAAAATATATTGATTAAGGCAAATCGTTACATAGAGTGTTTCTTAGCCATGGTGGCTTTGTTACAGAGTCAGAATAATAAACAGAAGAAGTACAACCAAACTTTGCTAGACTATCTGCAACTCTATTACACTCTCTTTTTGTAAAGATAAAGGAAACTTTTAAGATTAGGCCAAGGATTTCAATATAACGTAGGATTGTTTTTGTATAAGTTTAATTATTGTACAATTTTTAGGATTTTCTTTAGGATAACTACATGTATCTTTATTATAAAATTATATGTATGATTTCTTTTATGTTTTGAATTATGATTTTTTTCGTTTAGACGATTCCTTTTTCTTTAGAATTAAAAAATTGTATAATTTACAATATAAATAAGATTTTATTATTATTTTAATAATCTATAACATAATAAGATTTTGACAAATGTTGCGATCTTATGAATTAGTAACTTTTACAACATAATAATAAGATTTTATTATTATTTTAATAATCTACAACATAATAAAATTTTGACACATGTCGCGATCTTATGAATTAATAACTTTTGAAACCATACTTTATATAATAAGATATATATATATATATATATCGATGTTTTATATATATCGAGGGTTAGTTTAGTGTTGACCCATGCGGTTAACTAACTACCATTTTGCTAGTATATTTAATGAAACGTTTAACAAATATTGTAATATACACATTGTTAAAAAGACTTAGCAAAATTGGAAGGCCAAACATAAAAATAGTTTGTGTTTAGAACATGTAGTGTTTTCGGTGATTGAGATAAAGTAATTCTAGACACTCAACGAATATTTTTTTTTTAATGAAATTCTAAATCAAGATCCGTAGGCAGGAACGAAGCAAACGAAAAATTACCCGACCACCTTACAATGATACAAATGGTGAAATGATCCAAAATTAATTATATTAGGTGATAACCCGCTACGCCGCCGGTTTTTTTCTTTTTTTATTTTTGTTCTTTTTATAATTTTGAATGTCATATGATTTGATCATTGTAATGTCTAATTTTCTTATCATTCACTAATGCAATTGAAATTAACTTATGAACAAGTACTCTTTTATATTGAAGTATTTTTCTAGCTAGCAACATTTTCAACACAATTTTGATTCGTTCATAATTTTGTTTGGTTTGAAAATAGAGAAACTTTGCTAGATCTTATAAAGACAAACAAAACTCATGAACAAAGTAATTTTTCACACAATTAGCTTACTGAGCAATGTTGATTTTATTTGATTTTTTTTAATGTCCGTATCAATTTTGAGTAATTTTCTCCTTTAGAGCCCAACCCTTCCCTTTCATCACAAGATCTTTATATAAGATGAAAAAGTTCAACTTTAATTACTGACGATGATTTTTACAATTAAATATATACAATGATTAATAAATCATTAACCTTTAGAATAGAAGATGAAAAAAAGTTATATGTTTTAAAGTTAATATTATTTATGAACATGTGGCAGATGATGGAATAATGATGTGTCACTTATGATGTGGTAGAGAATTAACCAACTTTTGTTGACAGTACAAAAAATTTACCATCTTTCTTATATAAAACAAGATTAAATATAAAAATTACGAAACCTTTCAAGATTGTTCGATTATCTTCCAAAAGTACGCTAACCTAATCTTTTATATTTTAGGGTAGAGGTAAGAATATACACACATATATTATATATTATATGTGAATGAAAAAAAAAAATATATATATATATATATATATATATATTCTAAAATGTGAAATTATTAGATTGTAGATTGTAATAATTTGACGCAGGAATGCATGAACGTGAGACAGAGGGAGAAACATATCAAAGTCCATTTATATACATGTTTCTGTTTGGTGCTAACAGTACATCTTCATTATTTCATATAAATATTTTATAATGTGTTGAGATGTCCTTTTCTCTTTCCTTTTTTAAATATAGCACAGTTGTTCTTTGTTAAAAGAGTACTATGTTAATTATCTTTTCCATACGATTAAAAAATTATTTTAATATTTTTATATGTTGTCGTGTTTTTTGCTATTTCTCTAATACCCTTTTTTTTTTTTTGGTTTTACCTTTTTGCTTTGAAACAGACCAAGGTTATGTATTTTTTCCACACAAAAAAAGAGTAAGGTTATATAGCTAAGCCCTTTCATTAACAAGTTTAGATCGAGTTTATTATAACTTCTTATATATTGTTTATTATATAAACTATTATGGACTGTGGTTATATAATTATTTCTATTACAATGGCGAAGGTTAATGAAATCATGGGGTATATATGTATTATTCACTTTGTCTACAACCCAAAAATATACACAACCGAGATCAATTAAAACTACCATATTCAATAATGATCGAAATCTTCCTTACTAATAAAATAGTATAAAATTGTGAAAGAGTAAATACTTTTTTTTTACTGCCATATATTCAAAGAGTAAATACTTATTTTTTACTAACAAAATTGTGAAAGCAAATTGTTTCGTCTAGTTCCATATTATTTGTGTCTAGTTTATACGTAAAGAAGGCCAAACTCAGTAATTACTTCTACACTATATGAAAAAGTTTTAAATAGTCGTCGCCTTACTTCTACAAAATATTATTACAAACAGTATAGTATCAAGGTAATAATATTAAAATGTAACAAGATTATTGGAACTATATCTCCTACCATCTAGGCAAATCGGAATATTCGAGACCGGCAGCACCGTGCATGGAGGAGCATGTGACAGATTTTATGTACAGACTGCAAGTCATCAGTTCAATTTTGTTTCATATGATGTCCCCAAAGGGCAAAGGGACCATATCATTTAAACCTAACTACAAAATTTGTATGAGTAAAGGAAGAGTTCCTATTTGTGTGTCTTTTTTTCTTTTGAGCAACACTTAAATGACATGAGTTAAGACGTATAACATGTAACAACTGATCCACCCGTTAATTAAACTAGATATCTAGACATAAACTTATTAGATTAGCGAAAAACAATGATGTCTCTTGTAACAGATGAATGAAAAATGTAAATGATTCAAAATAAACTACTACATCCCTAACGTACATATATGTATACACAATTTTTTTTGTTTGTAATCATAAATTCATAATATATTGTTATAATCATAATAGAGCAAGTTTAATACAGAGGTCAACTAGTCGATAAGGATATTTTTCAATGAAATTTATTTGTTTATTCATTAGGGTAGTTATATTATTCGATTAACAGAACATGAGAGGAGACAAACATCACATGGTGCATTAATTGTCTAACTATTATTTTTCAATCAAGATTCGGCTAAAGCATACTCCTCGACCAAATGGATTTTTAGAAATCAAATTTTCAGTACATATAATCATGGCACTAGCTATATAAACACTATCAAATGCTTTTTGGCCAGGTAACAACATTAATGTTCGTTCACATGGTAAAATGATTTGAACAGATCACAGCACCCATGTAATTCTTATAATCACCACTTAAGATTAATAATGAATTATCTTGCATGTGCATGGATTACATGTATATCTTATATATGATAAATTAAAGGGTAATTTTTCTAAAATTTTTATAGATAAAAAATAAAACGAAAATTGTATCTTTTGATGATAGCTAGAAAAGTCAGACTTACTGAATCTAAAGGGAAAAAATTATATTATAGAAACAAAAAGCAAAGGATGCCAAAAACAACATGAAAGAAAACAAAAAGCTACATTTATTTTTGCGAATACAAACGCCAATATATATCAAAGGAAAAAATAACGTACCAAGTTATGCCAAAATGGATTCATTAGTACGTTTGATAAAATAAAATAAAACAAAATAAAAAACACTATATACTCGAAATAAAAAATAATATAGAAGTAGACTATTGTTTCGTCTTTTTCAATTTAAAGGCTTATGATGATCACCTATACTTATGTTACTACAATCTAATTAATGTATGTTATCGTGAGTTGGTGACTATGCTTTGATTGTGATGCTAAGAGCCACAAGTTAGTGACCTTCAAATCTGTTCACATTTAATTGTTGATAACTACTACTTAACCAACCTAAACATAATTTCCCCACATTTTAATTATTTCTAACGATGATTAGACGTAGCATTGTTGTTTTAATACTGGCATTGAATCATATTTTGGTTTTAAATAGAAAACTTTATCACTTAAATATTATGTTTCTGTGCCCAAAGATTTTTTTTTCTTTTCTAAATCCATTGTTCCGTTACAGAATGGACCAAACGATGTCATTCGAGCAATATACATCAATTAATTTAAAATAATGCGGAATTATCTAATATTCATTTGACTAGTAAAATGGTGTCACATTTTACAAAAAAAAAATAAAAAAAGGAACAAATGCAAAACTGATACACATTTTGGGTACACCTTGCGGGCCTATAATATGCTGTATATATAACATGAATCAGAGTATGGGCTTCCTAAGGCCCAATATCATTGGAAGAGCAAAAATAAAACGCTAGAAGGAGGGGTCAAACCTCCGACCTTGTGGTTAACAGCCACACGCTCTAACCAACTGAGCTATTCCAGCTTCTTGGTGTTATATCAAACATATATAATATAATTAACACAATATTCCTGTGATTAAGGCAGGGATTTATTAAATCCCAGAAGCTGCAACACAAGAACAAACTCTGTCGAAGTGTCAAGTACGTAATGTGGTCAAAGGAAATATTTTTGGCTCTATAATTTGAGCAAAAATTATAAACTGTTGTGTGTCGGCCTAGTTGTGTGATTATGTGGTTCTGAATATCAATACAACATTGTATGATGGTAAGAGTTGGGCCTAACTAAACCTACAAATGTTTATAGATTTTGTGCTGAATTTTATTCCAAAGTTTTTACATGCTTAGTTTAAATCTAATTTTTAACGATGCATGGGTCTAACCTATCGAAATAATATCTATCGATACCTATAACACTAAATGATGCACTGGGACAAATTGAGAGATGGAAGATTCAGTTAGGATAACACCCAATGTGAAAAGGTTATAGAAAGTACAAACTATGCTTATATAATAAAATAAATAATGTATTTATCTATCCATGTGGCATCCCCGTCTAGATGAAGCGGTAATGAAAACAACGTAAGAGCATCCAAGAGGAGGAGAACAAATCAAAACCTAATTCTATTAAGATGCATCCAAACTCTAACATTAGTTTTTGTTGGTGAGTCATACTTAAAAGTCTGTAGACTTTGGTTTGAACTCAAAGCTTACTGAATGGTAGTGCAATTCAAATACCGTTAATAAAACGACGTTGTTTTAGTTGGTTAGACAGTTAAAACTCATTTGTGTAAAAATTAGTCGTTTTATCTATCCATGTGGCATCCCCGTCAGCGAACAATGTAAACTAACAAGATCTATAAATTTGTAGGTTTTAATGTATTTATCTATATCTTTTCCTTTCTTCTGGTGCATCCACGTTAGCATTCTTTCTTTAATACTAGGTTTTGAACCCACGCTACGCGTGAGTTTATTTGATATATTTTGATAAAAATTATATATGATTGATTACAATAATAAAATATTATCTCATGAAAAAATTAAAATTAGTACTAAAGAAAAAATAAATTTCAGGTACACAAATTCTTAAAATATAAAAATCAGTTGGGTTATAAAATCAAATATGATAAAAGTCATGAATATAACTCGACGTCCAGACGAGACAAATCAAACTGATGACCTCACATATCCTAAATCATTTATTTGACCACCAGAAAAACGAAACAATTTTATAATCATGAATTTAACTCGTTTTCATATTTAATTATTCAATGTTTTCTTATTCTTCATATTTTTTCTT